>NC_056732.1:451983239-452048239 GCF_019279795.1 Protopterus annectens | reverse complement strand
TCTTCTACTGAAAGTGAATAGAGAAGTTATGCTTAAAAGAAATACTACATTTAAGCCTATTTAGAAAGCAGGTCTAAATATTAATAGAACCAACACAGCCAAGCTAGACACCAATGTTCTGGCATTACAATACAGAAACATCAAACTTGGTATAAAAAGTGTTAATAATATATGGGAAACTCATTTTGACAAAGAAATGAAGGAAAAGTTGGGGCAGAAACCTAAATATGTGTACAGTAGAGGGTGTAATATAAAGAATATTCTTAAAAGTGTCAGCAGAAAACAAGGCAAGCACAGGTCATTGATATTAAATGTGGTGCTTGCAAGACCTGTAGAAATATAAATGATGGTACGAATGTCTTTATAGGAAGTTTTGAACGTACTATAGGATGCCTGGGCAGGTGCAACTGCAACACCACTATGGTTGTTTATTTAGCTACATGCTTATCATGCCCTGGTTTCTACGTAGGCAAGACCAAAAGAAGGCTACAGGATTGCATTACTGAGCACCTTAGAGACATTGTCTTTTGGCTTTTTCCCCGGTTAGGGGTCGCCACAGCGGAACTCCGGTCCGCTAATGATTGAGCACCTTAGAGACATTAAAAATAAAAAAATGAACAATGGGAGGGTGGCCTAGAGGTTAAGGTGTTTACCTTACAAAAACAAGGTGCAAGGTTTGAGCCTCACAAGGGACAATTGGCTAGGCTTACAATGGCTCGCAAGGGCAGTTAGGTTCATAGGTTAGTACTAGGCTATGTTCACACTCTAGAATGTCCCAACTACAAAGAAATTTTTATTCTTTGTCATTGATGGAGTATAGAGTGACTCTAGGGGTGGGGATGATGAATTAGAATTAGAAGCCAGAGAAACTAAATGGCAACTGAGACTAAATGCTTGTTGCAAGCCAGGTTTAAATGATTATTGTTCAATAGCTCCCTTTTTGAAGCAAAAGGCAGCAGAGGTTTAATTTTTAAGTCTACTGTGAAAACACTTATCTGACTGCAATAAACAGATCAGATCAACTATGTTTTGAATGTTTAAGCTTATTTTTTAAGTATGTTTTATACTATGTTCATTATTAGTACTATTACTATTATCTTGAATGTACTTACTATTGTGGTTTACAGCATGTTATTGTGCACATTACATATTCAGGGGAAGTATGCCTTTAAGTTTAGTCAGGGTAATTTCACTGATGCAAGCAAAATCATGATAGTTGCTTAAGTTGGCGAAAGCTCTTAGTTGGTTTTACTTTGACAGCGTTTAATGTTAAATAAACTAGTATTTCACGCAAATACTGCCTTGGCGGCTCTCTTTTTTATTTTTATTTTCTAATGAGCGTGACTCAGACGCATACGCAATATTAAGTGCAAAAAAATACATTGGTCAGGTTTGACTTGTCTTGTACATCGAAGAATTTCAAATACTGGCACCTGAAGTCAAGATACAAGCATGCAGGATTATGCGAGGTTGGAATTGTAAGGAATAAACCATTTTAAATTACTATCTCCCAGTAAATCTGCATATGATTTAGTGTGTGTGATATAGTAAGTTCCGTTTCAGAAAGGCAGCTCAAATCTAGGTTTCTTTCTTTTTTTTCACAAAAAGACCTTTCTATACAACATTCTTATTTCTTTGTCACTATACACGTGTAGATAACATGATAGCTACTGCCTTCAGCCAACACATATTTCTTTATCCATCCCACATAGCTTAGCATGCAGTAATACAAGGGCACGAGTATAGTCAGTCAGCTGCTGTTGGCTAGTCTAAACAGCAGTGCTGAAGCTGCAGTGTTAATTACTGCAAATGCCATTATTCTACTTTAACAGCTAATAAAATGAAAGGCTTCTGACCCTTAAAGATGATGACCTAGGTTGTAATCTTACCAACCCAAGATACCATCTTTTAAGGGTCAGAAGCATTTTTTTTTGTTTTATTTTATAACAAGTTAGTTATTTCCTGGAGCATTAACCCCTCCAGACATTAAGGCACACCCTTAACTGTCGACAGGTCAGGTAATTTATTTTAACAGCTCTCGTACTGTTGATTTTTTTTTATTACTTAATCATTTGTTAACAGGGTAACTGAAATGACCACCCCAAGTACATCATTTTCAGACATGATCAGAATCAAAAACAAAGGCATACAGTGCATGTAAATATGAACAACAAAGAAGACTAATATAAATAATATCAAACAAAAACATTCTTTAAATGTAGTTAACAACAGTAAACTAACAGCTTATAGCGACTTTCATAGGAAAACACTGAACAAATGCTGAAATATAGACCCTTTTTATAAGGACTCAAAATCAAGCTGGCACAGAGATACATTAACAGCAGCATAATTCCA
Source organism: Protopterus annectens (assembly GCF_019279795.1). Taxonomy (NCBI): domain Eukaryota; kingdom Metazoa; phylum Chordata; order Ceratodontiformes; family Protopteridae; genus Protopterus; species Protopterus annectens. The sequence continues at coordinate 452,045,884 of NC_056732.1, read as the reverse complement.
CTGTTTAAGGCTTGTTTGAAGCAGCTAGTTTACAGCAAATAACAGTTAACTTTCAGAGAACTATATACAGTACAAATACCTACGAAGTTAATCAGATTTAAATGAATTACAGAAGAAAACACAAACGACAGTTAACATAGTTTACACTGATGAACTTTGGTCAACACCGTTTGTTCTATAGACCCTACATGTTTGCCCCATCCGCCACCCCCCACAGAAACATCTCCCCATACAAAATCCAATGCATCTCTTGTTACAGGTTGACCAGGGGTAGTCAGACAGAAGGGAAGACCTGGCTATCTTGTCTCCCCACCAAAACAACTCTTTTCACAAAGCCAAAAACACTAAAATCCAAATTGTCAAGGGATGAAAATGTTGAGACCATACTATTTTCAGGACTCACTGAATTTCCTCATATGTAATATGGCAACGTGAATCATGAAAACCACAGAAGCCATGAACCCTATATGACGCCCATGCCCTGGCCCAGCAATCAAGGAGCCTCAATCCTCATCACTAACACCAGTGAGGGGCGTCTCATACAGCAGGAAAGGATAACAAATGGACACAGTAAAGTGGTCGCTCCCTTGCTCTGCAGGTCCCCAATAAGACTCCCCACTGGCACAGCTATAGTGTCCAGATCTCAGCCAACTGGGCAAGCTAAAATCTCCAGCACCGTCTCTGTCCAACCAGTGCTTCATGTCCCTGCCCAAGTAGCTGACACACACACACTTTGAGATAAGAGTTTATACAACCACACAGACACTCCTGGGGAAGGCTGGCAGAGCAGCTGTGCCCCCTTTACCCAGACTATATGGTAGAAATCATTGCTACCACCCAGCTAATAATTATCAGCTACTCAAAGGCCCTTAAAAGTGTGTCCAATTATTACTGTGCAATATTATTATCCAATTGGTAGTATAACTAATCAGTCAAGGCTTATTAGAGTGACTTGGTACAGGATCCTTGTATACATGCAATGTACTCAGAGCTCAACTTATCTCTACATAAAACAGCCACAGTTGAAAGGTTTTAAAATATTTAATAATAAACAATAAAAACACAAGACAATACTTCTTACTACACAGTGCTAGTCAAGATAAATTCTTAAAATAATTCAGTAGTACAGTTCTGACATCACAGAAAAACACAGGCTAATCTTTCGACTTTCTAGCTATTTCTAAGAGAAAACACAAGTCTAAGATAACTTATATATATAACACAGGCAGAGTGCTGATGAGTTGGATGGTCAAGGCAAAAATGCTTAAAGCTCTCGGATTCTCTCCGTTTTTAAAATCACATTCCTGGTTCCCATTACATCATTCTTCACACTTCCCTGGGTTCCCAGGCTAACAAACTACATTTACATCCTTAACATCTCCTTGTGTTATCTTGCAGCTGGTCAGGAAGCAGAGCAATAAAAATACATTTGCATGTTTAAATCTAGCAATTTAACTCTTGGTTAAAACAACAGAAAGAATGTCTTCATCTAGACAAGCTGGAGCCGACTTTAGATCAAAGGGTCACAACATGCTTTTACTTGGTCAGTAGAGTGCACTGTTACATTTTTTCCAGTTCTACCTGTAACACTATTTTTACCATTTAAGACACCAAGCCTGTAGTTTCATTAACATTCACAGATGACATAATTATCTATAAAATTCTATCTAGCTAGGCTGGCAGTATATTTTCATGCAGAAGTTTGTGACTGAAGATGATTACATGCAATTCCAGGTACTGGTTAACTTTTCTCCTCAGGAAGGAACGCATTTTGCATGGAAGTATCTAGAAGCACCTCAGGAACAGTATCTTGTGTGAAGGAATCAAGGAGGATATTTGGATGTCGACCTGGAATCTTAGATTGATAAGGATGTCTCTTACCAAAGTAAGGGCCTCCTGCACTTTGAAAAAAAGATTCTGTAAAGACAAGTCATCTAAACAAAATAAAATGAGAATACCCTGCATTCTGCACTGCGCAATCCCAGAAGCTAGACACTTTGTGAACACCTGTTGAGCAGTAGATAACCCAAAGGGCAATGCAGCAATAGCCAACCTGAATGACAATGCAGAAAACAGACTGTATAACCCAGACACAGAAAGTCTTAGAAAACTTCTCAAAGCTGTGGCAGTAGGGATGTGACAAGCATCTTGCATGTCTAGAATTATCAGCCAATTTAGAGAAAAGAATGAGAGGCAACAAAGTCTGTAGGGACAAAATTATGTAGTTTAGAACCTTCACAAATAGAGGTCCGGTCAAGAATGATCTCAAAGAGCGATCCTTCCTTGGCACTAAAAAAATTGAGTAAAATATTTTCCCCCACCAATTTGGAAAAATAGTTCTATAACACCCACATAAAGCATTTGGTTGGTGACTGTTGGAAATAGACCAGATTGATCAGAAGGTTAGGAGGCCGAAACAATCTGATGACAAAGAGGACAAACAAGCCAGACTCTAGGACAAGTTTAAACTGACAGGGTGTATGGAGGCGAAGAAGGTTCCCTCATTTTTCTTTGAACCTTCTTACTACTTTTTCTTGTATGTCTCTTCCTAGATGCATGTTGGGTCATTTTCTTTGCTTTTCTGTAAAAGAAAGAGTTTGCAGCAAAGCTTTTAACAAACTAAGCTGAGTGACCCATTGGATTAGTTTCCCTCTTTCATCAAACTGAGTATCTGAATAATAGAAGGACCACATTATTCAAGGGAAGTTTTAAAATTTTAAATTTAACATCTTCAGAAAACTTCTGTGACTACACACAAGCAAACCACCTCATAACAGAAGCAGAAACTGAAGCACTGGACACAGTCAGCATAGTAATAACAGCAAGTTGGGGAATGTTTAGTTACCTGAAATACAAAAGTAATAAAGGAATTCAAAGATGACTTACTTTCTGAAGGGGAAGATTGGCAGTACAGCTCCTCATACTGTTAGAAGAAGCCAACAAACACTTCAACATGTGAGCCAAAATACCAAAGTGTAAAGTGCGGGAAGAAAAAATTCTCTTCTCAAATCTATCAAAAACATTCCCATCAAACTACCATGAGAGACCTGGAGAGCTGGAGTAGAAATATCAGGGACTAATGGGGAAATGGAGAGAGATTAAGATGAAAATGAAAGGACAGTAGGAACACCCATTCTCTGGTGAAGGAGTTAAATAAAGGGAAGAATGGGGAAAAAAATCAAAAGTACGTATAACAACTTAAGATTAAATGAGAGAAAAGAAAAGTTTAAAGGGAGAATGGAAGAATGAACTACGCAGCCAAGTGCTGGGCATAGCATGAAGTGTCTCCACAGACATTTCTACAATCCAGTGAGACTGGTGCAGATTTTCTCTCCGACAAATGATAGATGTTGGAGATGCAATGCAGGGGAAAAGGGCACAGGATCCCATGTCTTCTGTGAATGTCAAAAGGTATCTGACTTTGAAGAATCCTTACAGGGACTAGTAGATGAGATTAGATCTCTGCATTGCTCTCAACCTTCCATCTCCAAAATGAGGGACACTAGCCCTCATAATGTGGAACAAAATGGGCAAAATGTGGAACACAAGGTCATAGGATGGTTAAAATATGCTGGTTTTACTTATAAAGATCTTTTAATGTATTAATATGATTAATTTCTATTTACAATGGATTCCACTTAAAAAAATTCCTAACACTGAATGAGTGACAGTCTTTCAATGTGGAACTTTGAGGAACTTGAACTTATTAAGACCCCAAATGAGGTACGTTCCTCAAAATGAGGTACACTTGAGAGGTATGAATCTCTGAGAAAACAATAAAGGTAGAGATATGCTTCTTCTCTTGGGATACAACCAATATATCCCAAAAGAAACTGAAGGACTTCTGAGATTAGTCATAACAGTAGGTTAAAAAAAAAGGAAGGAAGTGGAAGTCAGACAAACGTGAGCTAATCAACAAATGTAGGACGTGGGAGCTAGAAATAGTATTGTGCAAAATGGAGTATGTGGCAGGGGCCTTGTAGAGTAGAGACAGAAACAAACAGGAAGGGGTGGAGGTGGAGGACACAGTATGTGTAATAGGATCCTTAACAGCCTAGGGCAAGGAAACTGGACTGGATGTTGACAGGAAGCATGATAATGTAAAGAGAGCACTGACCTGCAGGCAGTAAAGAGACAGAGGTGTCAAGGATGTTAATACTTCTGAAAGGAAAAGTGGATGGGGGTTGTTCTATAATTTACCTATTACATGACCCCCCCCCCTTTTTTATCATGGCTGTAGCACTACTAGTAACAGACTAACAAAGAGGATATAGATGGATGAACAATAAAAGGTATGCCATAAATATACAACACACTAAAGTGAAAAAAGGACATGTGATCAGGAGAACCTGACATTACAGAAACAGGAAAACACTCTAAGAAGGGGAAACAGTGTTTTGTCTATTGAGATATGGAAAAAGGTAGGAGGGGTAATTAATATGGAATTATGTAGGCAATTATGAGAACCACTGCTGTGAAAAACATACTCCCCGTACTAAGATAATCTCTAGGTATATGCCCATAGTCAAGGATCAACATGCTTGTTCAATTTTAGCAAAAGATGATGCTAGGAATGGTGGGATGGACTAGCTCCTGTCAGAAATTAATAACTCTGCAGAAACTGTAACATACTGTACCTGAAGAACTGATAGAAGAGATACTGTCCGAAACCTCACACCTAATATACTAGGGAAAACGCGGATGCTGGAATTGTGTGAGATGAGATGTATCACATGGCGTGAAGATAGCCTGGTCTTACTCTGCAGAGGATGGAAAGACTCCCATAAATTGGGCCTATGGCATGCAAACATGGAAAGGAGAGACTGAATTATTCAACACAAACGTGCGACTGGAACTTACAAGTACACATGGGTATTATTATATGTGACCTGAAGAGTTAATGAAGTATGGTATATTCATTTACCATGCATGTTTCATCACATCTCAGCTGTGATCTGACAAGTGTATTTGTTCATTTCAATATGTTAATGAAAGTTTACCATTCTTTTGGGAGAGGGATTAGGATTAAGTTTTTGTTTTTTTTTTCAGCAGGATTTGGCACAGAGATAGCTGTAAGACAGGATACGGGATGAGAAAACAAATACTTGCAAGACTGAGGCAGATGGATTGTCAGGCGTACTGCAGGCAATATCAAAAACATCCACCAAAACTGGCAAAACAGGAAGAATAGCAGCAAGTTGAGGCAATTCAACCTGTAATATGCCATAGGATTTATTGAAATAATGTGTTTTTTTTTTAGACTGTTCCCACTGAAACATTCAGAAAAAAAGAACTCCTCCTTAGGCAATTCTGAGGAGATGCTTTCCTCAGAGTCAATTTAATATGCTTTTCCCTAATCCTTTTCTTCATTATAAGACAGATAATCTCCAGAACGAGAAAGCCTGCAATAAACCTTGAACCAATTCAATAATCTCTTCTTTACTAACAGAAGCAGAATCTCTGAGGAAGATAAATATTTAATTTTCTGTCTCTTTTTTGAGGGGAATCCTTAGAAAGTAACCAACTCAAGGATGGCACTTCACCCCAGGAACCAGCTCTTATCCCAGCTATGCAGGAATGCACTCCCCGCTCCCTTCTCAGAGGCTGACAAGAGTAGTTCTCCAATGCCCGACAAGGGCACTTGGACAGCCACAAAGGACATGGCCAACCCCTAGTCCATGACAGCTGAAGAGGCATCAAAGAGGCTCAGAAAAAAAACGTGAATGGTCTGAGACGCAGGCCACAGAAGTCACCCATCAGCAGCTGAGGCACAGACCAAGCCCACTGTGTTTGCAAAAACTCCTTACAAGTTTTCCTTTTCTTGAGGACCACAGGAAGGAATAACCATAGAACTGCTATGCTGTTCCACTGAAAACAGAGACGGATTCCCAGCTAGGTCATGTCAATGATGGGCAAGTTGTCAAAAGTATTAACAGACACAAAACACATTCAAACTCCCAAAACATACTTGCCCCCAATAAATCCTATCAAATCAACACAAGTGCCTCCACAATTAAAATAAGTTACTCAGATCAACAGATCGTGTGACAACTCATTAAACACACAAGTCAATAAAAATCAGTAACCTCTCATATACAATATATTTTTCAGAAAAAATAGCATGGAAGGTGTTCCCTGGAGGAAATTTAACTGCCCGGCAATGGATTGATGATTGTAGGCAGACCGATCTTCCAAAGCCCGTAATAGCAGCACATTGTAAGGGCAACAAGAAAGGTACTGAAGCTTTTTTGCATCCAGCCTGCTGGTTTTCACCATTTATGAGCTTGTGCAATCAACTGCCTGGAAATATGTGGAAAGAACCCAAGGCTTTGGGAGACTAGTCAGCAGACACACCCTTGCAGGATATAACCCACACAGGTAAAGCTACTGCAGCAGTGATTATAACAATCTCACTTTTCTGACCCTCCTTCTGAAGATGGGAACCACTATCAAAATTTGCCAGTGCAAGTGTACTGTCCCAGCCTTCTATCATTCAACACTGAAAAGGGTCGTCAAGTGGAACACAACAGTTCCCAACACCATGAGCAAGTTCTGTCAAAATTGCTTCCACTCCCACAGTCCTGACACAGCAGAACTGTTTAAATACCTCGCCAACCTCATCTACTAAAAAGGATCCAGTTCCACCATTTGCATCTGGAGCTGCCTCCTCAGAAGAAGATATGTCCAATACTTGCATAAAGGTACAAAAGCTGTTCACCCCTCGATTCAGATCAGAACAGACATTTCTCTTAACCAGGCTCCTCCAAGGGATTCCATAATTTCCTACATGAGCACTGAAGTCTCCTAGTAGAACAACAGAATCTGCAGGTAGCAACACGCAAGTCAAAAGGGTCAGTCTTAATACAACTTCGGCAAATATAAAATTCTGTTCAGACAAACAAAATGAGGCTAGGCTTACAGTACTTCTTAAAGCACTACAAGAAATGGGACCAAAAACTCTCTGGTCCCTATCTTAGGAGCATACCTCTCAACCTGGAAACAGCAAAAATCTGAACAAGGCCCATGAAAAATAGGTACAAATCTGTACGCTGATTAACATCTAATTTGCGTACATAACTACATAACCCCACCCACTCCAATGGAATTGTGGGATACCAACTTTCAAATGCAAACTGAAGAACAGACAACCAAAATATGGCATGAGAGTCCCCCCTGCAGTCATTCCAATGTCCCATTACCTGGCGATTTCTCCCCATTTACCATAAACACTAAATGTGTGCATACTGCTTTACTTCTACAATGATTTGGATTTTATTTTTACATTTTGCAGCACAACAATGCATAAACACTAACAGACATCTCCTAAACAAAGCAATACTGTCTCACAATGAAAATAGACTGAAACCCACACACCACATCCAAAGAAAATGCATCTGGCCAGTGGTGGATAAAGATTACCTTTGGGCTGTTTTCAAATCATTGGCCTCTTGCACAAAAAATAAGAAACATACCAGTGTTCTTTTCTTTGATGCACCTTTGTGACTTTATTAAGTTACAATCCTTGTATAATGCAGCATATTTTTTAGACAGAGCACATTTTAAATTTGTTTGAACATTTTTCCATTAGGCTGTACTATAGGCAATAAAACAAAAGGCATGAACCAATAATGACAAAACTGCCCAATTCAGAACATTTCCATCATAAAAGTCTACTTCCACACCCACACTATAAATAGAATGACAGTAGTGTAAGCCATAGACATCTTGCACAGCTTCTCACACTTATTTTCAACTTCAGTTTTTTTTTCGGGGGGGGGGGGGGCAAAAGGTCAAAAACCAGGGACACATTTTAAACATTGCTTGAATAATTTTGGAAAGTTGCTAAAATAAAATGGGTTACCACCATGCATGTCACTGGCAAGTCTTGAACCCAGGACCATATGCACTACAGTCACAGCAACATACCACTATGCCATATCAGCAGTTTCCTGAGAAAAGGAAGACTGAAACCTAATGACTATCATTTAGTGAATTCAGTTCTCACTTCTCCCCATAGCTCTCAACCTCTTAGCACAAAAAACCTGGACAAACAATGCCACTAATGGGGGAATACAAATTCAGTTCTCACTTCTCACCATAGCTCTCAACTCTTATAACAAAAATCTGGACAAAGCTCAAAAGTGGTGGTGACTAGGGACTTACCAGGGACACATTTTAAACACTGTTTGCATAATTTTGGAAAGTTGCTAGAGTAAAATGTTGTGTTACCACCATGCATTTCACTGGCAAGTCTCTTACCACAAGAAACCTGGACAAAGACAATAATGGGGGACTACAAATTCAGTTCTCACTTCTCACTCACCATAGCTCTCTAGTACAAAAAAACAAAGCCAATAATGGGAGAACACAACTTTTGTTCACTTCTCACCATAGGCTTAGCTCTCAACTTTTAGCATAAAAAAGTCTAGACAAAGCTCCAAAATGGTGGTGGCTAGGGACTTTAGGTTTGTTTTACCCTGTACAAAAGGTACAGAGTTTGAGCCTGAATACTGCTAGCCACCAGGTGTATTACATGGGGGCAAGACACACGCACACACACACACACACACACACACACACACACACACACACACACACACACACACACACACACACACACACCTTACTGGAGAACAAACCTGCCCTTCTCATGCAATAACTCCATGAAATGAACAAAATAAATCCAAACATGTCCTGCTCCCATTGCCCAGTAATAAATCCAAACCCTTTCGATAAAACAAGTGCATTTTCTGGCCTGGCTGCTGCTAATAAATCCAAAATGCTAACTTTCCTGCTCGCTCTTGACTGCTGCTAATACAGCCCAAAATGAGTGCCGCTTCCCGCTCGCATTTGCAACCAGAAAGGACGACGTGAGCTCAAGGAACTCAATTCCGACTGGCTGATGGCCCTGACGGAGCTGACATCAACCTTCAGCTCCAACAGTGCAACATTCGAAATAATTAAGAAAAATAAAAAAAATAATCGGAAATGAAGGTGTGCCACTTGGGAATCGTGGCACCCCTTCATTTGGAGCCCAAAACTCGGCTAAAACTGAGTAATTTGGTATGGTTGAGAGGTATGCTTAGAAGGCTATCAGACCCTGCTGATAAGAAAGCTTAAAGTCTATACAGCTATGTGATCTCCATCCCATCCTTCAGTAGTACCCCGCTCAGGGTCTGCCAACAGTCTGTCGGATTGCTGTAATTCTGCCAATTCATCCACTATGAAGCAAGAACAAACTGTAGTGCTACCATCACCAAGCCTGTCACATTTTTAAATGCCCTGATGTACCATGTAAGCACTCAAGTGCAAGAAATGCAATAGTTACAAAACAGAGCAATCAGCTGCTTCCATGAGTGACATATCCCCCAGACAGACGCAGCCTGCTCACATCTCTCACTAATGAATGAATTTCCAATGGAGGCTGTGGACCATCTGCTTGATGAAGGAGGTTATGGCTCTCCATTCCTCTCCTTCCTACTGGTCCCTCCAATAGGGCTAAGTTGGCTATGACACACTCAGGGCTTCATCCCTCAATGTCATGCAGCAAATAAACCACAAGGTTAATTTTCAACATGTGAGGTCCTGCTTGGTGCAGTGTTGCTGACATAATGTGGCAACAAACTGGAAAAAAAACAGCCATGCTAGTACCCAGCTATCCTCCAGCATGGCTGGCATACTAGCACCCTACTAAACTCCAGTATGGCTGGCATACCAGGGCTGTCCATGCCCAGCTCCTCAGTCTTAGCTGGCAATGTGTTGTGAGCTCTGTAAAGTAATGCTAAAGATTTTCCCGTCTATATGATTCAATCATTAGAAAAGTTTCTTCCATTTCAGAATTAAAATCTGAATGCACTTTTTTTTTTTTTTTTTTTTTTTTTATTATTAATTTTTGCTTTTTTTCAGCTCTATTTTTATATGACTGGTGAAGGTAGGGAGGCAGCAGTCTGCTTTGGCAGTAACAGAGAATATTAGGGGCATAGTGATGCATACAGCTATAGGAAAGGGCATTTTACAGTTTTAGGACTGAAAAAGCAGTACAATTGCTAGCTGCCTGCGCTTAGATAAAAACTGGAACAATGGACTAAGAAGTATTCATAATGATCCAGAACATTCAAGTGGCAAAAAGTACAGTTGTGTACACTTACCATAAATGTAGATGTTCGAGTGTCTTCACTGTTGCAGTCATCACTGTACGGTTCTTCCTGCCGGCAGGCAGCCCTCGGTCGGCCAGAATCCCAATGTCTGGGTCCAGCGTCAGCTGTGTACTCATCCTCCCTGACGTCAGTGCGCCAGGGGTACAAAGCTCCCAGCCGATGCCATGTTCTCCAGTTTTTCTTGCCCCAGATGTCAGGTGCCCAAAAATAAAGGCTAAAATTAAAACAAAAATGTAACATACAACAAACCCCATACCCTGTAGCAAATACACCTCAGAAGAAGGGTGAAGCAGGGAACCACACCAATAAAAGTATAAGGGGGGGACAGGAGGGTGGGTAACCCAGACTGCAACAATGAAGACACTCTAACATCTACATTTATGGTAAGTGTACACAACTGTACTATGTTCATCGTGTTTCACTGTTGCAGTGATCACTGTAGGGTTGAATCCCACAGCTGAGATAAAGGGTGGTGGTTATAGAGTAGAAGGGTCGGCTAGAAGGCCTTGCAAGACTGCAGAAGTAAAGCCTGCCCTAGATTTAGAATAAAGACGGAGATTATAGTGCTTAGAGAAAGTATGCACTGAACTCCAAGTTGCAGCTTCCAAAATATCTTTGGTGGGGACTCCCCTGAGAAAGGCAGCTGAAGTAGCAGCAACTCTGGTAGAGTGAGTCCTAATTTTTCCAGGGATTTGCTTTCCATGATGAGAGTAACAAAATCTGATTCCATGAGCAATCCATTTAGAAATGGTCCGTTTTGAAATAGCTTTGCCTTGAGAATTTGCTGCATAAGAAACAAACAGTTGTTCTGTTTTCCTGATATCCTTGGTTCTGTCTAGGTAAAAGTGAAGCTGCCTGTGTACATCCAAAGAATGCAAGATCCTCTCCCCCTTATTTTGTGGATTAGGGAAAAAGTTGGCAGGTGAACAGTTTGGTTTAAAGCCACTTTAGAAACCACTTTAGGCATGAAAGTAGGGTTAGTCCTCAAAGAAACCCTGTCTTGATGAAAAATAATGCAAGGTTCCACAGCCATGAGTGCTTGCAACTCCGAGACTCTCCTGGCTGAAGTTAAAGCTAGTAGGATAACAGTCTCCCATGATAAATACTTTATATCGGATGCGGCAGCAGGCTCAAAAGGTGGCAGAGTAAGCATTTCCAGTACATAATTGATGTCCCAAACAGGAATGGGTGGAGTCCTAGGGGGCCTTAAATTCTTTGCTCCTCTGAGATATTGTTTCAGAAGTGGATGTGAAAAAAATTGGAGGATCTGTATTATAATGTGCAGAGATAGCTGAGGCATGTATTTTTATGGAAGAAAAAGATAAACCCTTATGCAACACATCTGTTAGGTAATGTAGAATCAATGGAATATTTGGAATGTGAGGATCCGATTCCTGAGCCTGCATCTAGGTGCAAAATCTCTTCCATTTTCCTGCATAAGATTTCCTAGTGCTAGGCCTTCTGGCTTCTAAGAGGACATCCGTAACCTGTTTGGAAAGGGAAGGATTAAATTATAGACCCTGAATACGTCAGGCTGCCAGGCTGAGAGTTTTGATATGAGGGTGCAGGACCTGGCCCTGATGTTGAGACAAAAGATTTGGAATCTGAGATAGAATCCAAGGAGGTTCCTGGGATAGATTTATCAGTGTTGAGTACGAAAATTGTCGAGGCCAATTCGGAGCCAGTAAGATCATCTTTGGTTTGTCCTGTTTTATTTTTAATAACACCCTTGGTAGGAGAGGTGGTGGTGGGAAGGCATACCCAGAGAGGTTCCTCCAACTGAATGAGAGAGCATCCACTTTCCATGCTAGCTTGTAATAGGTCCTTGTGCAAAAAGTCTGTAACTGGTAGTTGTGGGGAGATACAAATAGATCTATGTCTGGGCAACCCCAGGCTTCTGTAATCATCTTGAATATTTGGGTGTCTAGCATCCACTCGTGTGGGTCTGACAGATTCCTGCTCAGGCTGTCTGCCAGAGTGTTTTGTTTCCCTGGCAGGAATTGAGCTTGTAGATCCACTTTGCAAGCTAGTGCTGTGTTCCATGAGTCATGGCTAGTCTGCAAAGGGGGTAGGAGTGTGAACCCCCCTGCTTGTTTATGTACCACATAACTGTGGTGTTGTCCATCCATATCGGTAGCTGCCCTGGCTGTAAAAGATCCCTGAAAGCCATGAGGGCATTCTGTACAGCCAACATCTCTTTTAAATTGATATGTAGATGCTTCTGATCCTCTGTCCAAAAACCTTGAAGGCCTTTCCCCTGCAAGTGGGCTCCCCATGCATAATCCGAGGCATCCGTGGTTATCACTTGGTTGGCTGGAGGTAGACTTAAGGCTTTCCCTTTGTTTTGAAGACATGCCGTGGCCCACCAATGAAATTCCTTTTGCAGGCAAGGCAAGACAGCAATCACTGTTTCCAGACAGTGACAATGCTGGGACCATACGCTTTTTAGGTACCATTGTATCTTCCTCATATGCAGTCTTGCATATGGTATGAGTAGGATGCAGGAAGCCATGTAACCCAAAGCCTGCAGGAATTTCCTTGCAGTTAGCGGAGACATTAACGCCAGACTTTTGAAAGTTGAAGCCAGCTGAAGTTGTTTTTCTGGCATCAGGAATGCCATCTGGGTTGTAGTGCTTAAAAGAGCACCCAGGAAAGTTATCTGTTGAGTGGGTGTCAAATTTGACTTTTTTACGTTCACAGTGAATCCCAGGCACTTGAGTAGATTCTGAACAAATTCCAGGTGCTGGAGTAAGATGTCCTTGCTGTCTGCTTGAATAAGGCAGTCGTCCAGATAAGGGTAAATTTGAATTCCCTTGAGTCTGCAGTAAGCTACTATGGTGCCAGGCACTTGGTAAAGACCCTGGGTGCAGTAGATAAGCCAAAGGGCAGCGCAGAGAATTGGTAATGTTTCGAGCCTGCCTTGAACCGGAGGCATCTTCTGCACTCCTGTCCGATAGGAATGTATAGGTAAGCCTGGTAAGCCTCCTTTAAGTCCAATGTCACCATCCATGCATTTTTGCTCAACATTGGCAGGAGCTGCTGCAGACTAAGCATCTTGAACTTTGGTATCTCCAGGAAAGTATTTAAGACTGACAGATCCAGGATGGGTCTCCAAGTATTTTGCTTTCTGGGAACTAGAAAGAGTCTTGAATAAAAGCCTTGTCCAGTCTCTGAATTTGGAACCAATTCTATGGCTCTCATAGCCATGAGGGACCTCACCTGTTTTAATGCCTCCACCCATTGAGTTTTTGGTAGGTCTGGCCATCTGTTTGGTTTTGGCAAGGTGTGAAAATGGAATTTGTAACCTCTTAAAACTACATCCAGAACTCACTTGTCTTGGGTTATGCAAGTCCAATTTCAGTGAAAAAGAGAAAGTTTTCCTTCCAGAGGAGCATCCAGGAGAGAGATTCCTGGAGCCATGCAGGGGGAGTCATTGAGCCCGTTTCCTATAAGGTTGAGACCTATCTTTTCCACCCCTGGGGGTGGAAGCACTCCACTGCCTAGGCCTATATGAGGTCTGTGCTTGGGCCCTCCCCTCTGGGGCACCTATATCTACCCCTCTGAGGCCTGTCCGAGCTGGGAAAGGACCAATTCTTAGCTGTCCAATTTCTGCTAAATCTAGGAGGCTGAACTTTTAAGAAATCCTTAACCGTTTGCATGGATTTTGCCTTATCCTCCATTTTCTTTATAACCTCTTCAGCCTTAGACCCAAACAGAACATTATGTTGAACAGGAGCATCCAGTAATTTTGCTTTTACTTAATCAGGCAAATTTTGTTCCTTTAACCAAGCATGCCTTCTAATGACCGTGCCAGTGGCTGCCGCCCTGCAAGAGGCCTCCAAAGCATCAAAACCACAGTGTAAGGTAGGTTTCCCCACCTGCTCAGTAGCATGCATCAAATCTTGTAATTCCTTGTCTACCAATGCAGAAATGGTACACATTTGTTTCATAACAGACAAAAGGTATTGCTGATATTTCAACATATGAAATTGACAATTCAAAGCTCTAATAGATAAAGTAGCAGAAGTGTACACTTTTTTGCCCCATCTCTCCAAAGCTCTAGAATCCTTATCTGACGGAATAGGGTTCTTAGCAGTGGCGGCCTTAACACCCTTAGGACCCTGAGAAATGGTTTCTGGATCAGCAGTAGGATTTTTAAATAGAAACTGGTGAGAGTCAGGGACTCTAATATCTATCAGGCTTAGCAGGGGCCGGAGGAAAGGAGTCAGGGGTTAAATTAGACTCAGTAAAGACATCATCCACAATATCCAAAATAGGAGGTATAGCCAGGGGTCTGTGTTGGGGAAGAAGAATGAAATCCCTAAGCCTTCTCTTAGATTCAGAGTATTCCTGCCTTCCCAGTGAAAATGTTCCCTCATGTCATGTAAAGTTTCCCCAAAAGAGTAATCTTCAGGAGGAGAAGCTGAAGGAATGGATTCTTCAGCATCAGAATCCTCATAAGGAGGAAAAGTATAATCCTGTTCACAGGAAGACACTGAAGAGATAGATACCTGATCAGAGGATTCATAATCCAATTCTTGTCTTGGCCTTTTGTCTGGAGGGGGATGGGAACCCCTAATCATAGTTAGCAAGTCCTCAGCCATTTTAAGCATTTGTTTTTGAGATTTAGGTCCCGGATCAGGGGAGGCCTGGGCTTGAGTCTTTGTTTTAGAAGAAGGAGTCTTTGCCTTTGCCTTTACCTGAAGCTGCGTAGGCCTGAAAACCCCCTCGGAAGCCGGTACCTGCACAACGGCTCAGGACCCATCCAAGGGAGCATTATCTGAAGGTCCTGCACCTGGAATATCCGAAGGCCTAGTTGGCTCCTCGTGGGAGTCCGTATCGGCAAGCGGTTCTGAAATGGCCGACAGGGGCTGCGAAAGCGCCTCACTGACGACGGCCGAACAGGCAGCTGGCTCTAACTGTAAACTGTCATCTGATTTGGACCTCAGAGGCCTATCTTTATCCTTGCGCCTTTTATGAACTCCGGTTGTCGGCAGCGTGTCCGACGACATGTTATAATTAAATCACCTCCCAAAGTAATGAAAGGCAAAATCATATCTCCGTTTAATAGTACGTTGATTAAATCTAGCAGAAAACTGACAACTAGCTATGTCGTGGTCAGGGCCTAGGCAAGGAATACAGTAAGAATGAAAATCCTTATGAGGTATTTGCTTCCCACATGAAATACAATTAACTTTTTCTAACATCGGACTGGAGCAAGAAAAAAAAGTTTCCCCAACGGGGTACTTAGCTTTGAAAAGAAGAATGTCTTCGGTTTGAATTTCCAAAAATAACAGGAGTCAGCCAACCGGCACTTGCGAACTGCTTCCACCGCGTGGCAAGAAAGACTGGAGAGCATGGGACGGCTGGGAGCTTTGTACCCCTGGCGCACTGACGTCAGGGAGGAGGAGTACACAGCCGACGCTGGACCCAGACTTTGGGATTCTGGCCGACCGAGGTCTGCCTGCCGGCAGGAAGAACCCTACAGTGATGACTGCAACAGTGAAACGCGATGAACATCTAGTTGTGGCAGAAAGTACAGTTTTGTACCTACCATAAATGTAGATGTCCAATAGATATGCAACTGCAGTCCTGATATATGGGTTGTCCTGCCTCAGGCAGCCCTTCGGTCGGCCGGATTCCAAAGTCTGGGTCCGGCGTCGGCTGATGTCGCCTCCTCCCCGTCAGAGCGGCTGGGGTATAAAAGCATCAGCCGACGCCATCTTCTTCAGTCTTTCTTGCCCCAGATGCCAGGTGCCCTCCAAGGAAGGCTAAATTTAGAGAATGGATAAAAATTCCAGACATGCACAACAGTAATAAACAGATACACCGTAACAGATATCCCCAGCTAATTTGAAAAAGGGGGAGTGGACCCAAAAAAGAAAATTAGAGAGGGGAAGGAGGGAGGGGAAAACCTGACTGCAGTTGCATATCTATCGGACATCTACATTTATGGTAGGTACAAAACTATACTATGTGCTTCAAGAATGCAACTGCAGCCCTGACATACGGGTTGAATACCATAGCCAAGCTGGGGGTGGTAGGATCTAAGATAAGGATGGTGTAGCTAAAATGCCCTGCAGGACTGCAGAAGCAAAGCCTGCTCGGGATCTGGAATATAAAGGCAGGTTGTAATGTTTGGAAAATGTATGCACGGAGCTCCATGTAGCAGCTTCTAGAATGTCCTTTGTAGCCACCCCTCTTAGAAAGGCTGTGGAGGTGGCTGTAGCTCTGTTGGAGTGTGGCCTGATATTGGCTGGCACACCTTTTCCATGGAAAGAGTAGCAGAATCTGATGCAGTTTCCAATCCATTTTGAAACTGTTTGGAAATTGCCTTTCCTTGTACTCCAGCAGCGTAAGCTACAAATAGTTGGTCAGACTTTCTGTTGGCCTTTGTTCTGTCCAAGTAGTAGCGCAATTGCCTGTGGATGTCCAAAGTGTGCAGAAGTTTTTCTCCTTTATTTTGAGGATTGGGAAAGAAAGTAGGCAGGTGAATAGCTTGATTTAGAGAAACCCTGGATATTACTTTTGGCATGAATGAAGGATTGATTCTTAA
This sequence comes from Protopterus annectens, assembly GCF_019279795.1. NCBI lineage: Eukaryota > Metazoa > Chordata > Ceratodontiformes > Protopteridae > Protopterus > Protopterus annectens. Next base: position 452,029,171 of record NC_056732.1, on the reverse strand, counting down.
AGAGACTCTGTCCTGATGGAAAATGAGAAATGGAGGTACTGCCATGAGGACCTGTATCTCCGAGACTCTTCTTGCTGAAGTAATTGCCAACAGGAAAACTGTTTTCCAGGAGAGAAATTGCAATTCTGAAGATGCTGCTGGCTCAAATGGAGGAAGAGTTAATTTTTCCAAGACGAAGTTGAGGTCCCATGCAGGCACTGGTGGTTTTCTTGGAGGTTTGATATTCTTTATCCCTCTTAGAAACTGTCTTGGCAAAGGATGTGAAAACACAGGTGGATCACAGTTGTATTTTGCTGAAATTGCTGAAGCGTGTATTTTTATGGAAGAATATGAAAGGCCATTGTGAAGCATTTCTGCCAAGTATTCTAGTATCTGTGGGATGCTCATTACTGATGCATCCTGACCCTTGTTGGCATTCCAGATGTTGAATCTCTTCCATTTGGCTGAATAAATTTTTCTGGTGGAAGGCCTGCGAGCTTCCAGTAAGATCTCTTGAACTTTTTTGGAGAGAGAGATATGGGGAGAAGTCATGGAACCCTCCAAGCTGTCAGTTGCAATGTTTGCAGGTTGGGATGAACAGTCCTGTAATTGTGCTGAGTTATAAGCAGAGGCCATTGAGGCAGGAGCCACGGCTTGGTGCGAGTTATGCTCCTTAGTAATGGATACCAGTGCTGTCTTGGCCAGTCTGGAGCTATCAAAATGCCTTTTGGTTGTTCTGCTTTGATCTTCAGTAACACCTTGGTCATTAATGGTAGAGGTGGGAATGCATAGATTGTTAGAGAATTCCAGGAGAGAGCATCCATTCTCCAGGCTTGAGGATGGTGTGTCCTTGAGCAGAACTTCTTCTTCAGATGATTGAGGTGTGAGGCAAAGAGATCTATGTCCGGCCTTCCCCATGCATGAGTTATTTGTGAAAAAATGTCTGGATGCAACATCCATTCGTGTGGGTCCATAATGTTTCTGCTTAGACTGTCCGCCAGAACATTGTCCTTGCCTGGGACAAACTGGGATTGCAACTGTATGTTCAGTTTCAGGGACTTTTCCCAAAGAGCCATTGTTAGTCTGCAGAGGGGGTAAGAATGGGTGCCTCCCTGTTTGTTTATGTACCACATAACAGTGGTGTTGTCTGTCTTTATTAGCAGATGACCTTGCTGAAGAAATTTTCCGAAGGCCTCGATTGCATGAATCACTGCCAACATCTCTTTTTGATTGATGTGCAGATGCAATTCCCGGGGGGCCCATTGCCCTTGAATGCATCTGCCCTCCATGTGCACCCCCCATCCATGATCTGAGGCGTCTGTTGCAATGGTTTGGCTTGCTTGAGGTTTGTTGAAAGACATGCCTTTGTTCAGTTGGCTTGCTTGTGCCCACCACAAAAATTCCTTTTGTAGACATGGAATGAGTGGAATAATTGCTTCTAAGTTGTGGCTGTGTTGAGACCATAAACTTTTTAGGTACCATGGTAGTTTTCCCATGTGTAGTCTTGCCAGTGGAATCAGAAGAATCCAAGATGCCATGAAACCCAGGGCCTGCAGGATTTTCCTTGCAGTCATGTGGGTGTGCTTTGCTAGGCTTTTGAAGTAATCTGGTAATTGTTCTTGTCTTTCTTCTGTAAGGAAAGCCATTTGTGAGTTTGTGTCCAGTTTGGCTCCTAGAAAAATTATTTGTTGGGATGGCAGTAGTCGTGATTTTTGAATGTTGACTGTGTATCCCAAAGCCTGTAGTAAGTGAATGACATAGTCCAAGTTTCTTATCAAGGCTTGCTTGCTGTCCGCTTGTACAAGGCAGTCGTCCAGGTAAGGGTATATTTGTATCCCCCTGAAGTCTGCAATGTGCAATTACTGATGCCAGGCATTTTGTGACTACTCTGGGTGCAGTAGATAAGCCAAAAGGCAATGCTGAGAATTGATAATGCTCTGACCCTGCAAGAAATCTGAGGGATCTTCTGCAGCTGTGTCTGATTGGGACATGCAGGTATGCCTTCTTGAGGTCCAGAGTAACCAGCCAAGACCCCTTGCCCAGCATGGGAAGAAGTTGCTGTAACGTCAGCATTTTGAATTTTGGCACAATGAGAAAAGTGTTTAGAGCGGACAAGTCCAGTATAGGTCTCCATTGCTTTTCTTTTCTTGGAACAGGGAACAGTCTTGAGTAGAATCCCTGGCCTTGTTCCTGAGGAGGAACCTTTTCTATTGCTTTGATTTGTAGCAGCTTTGAAACTTGTATGAGTGCCTCTGCCCTTTGATTTTGTGGCAGGTTTTGCATGCCTTGTCTTGTTGGTAAGGTATGGAAGTGGAACCTGTAACCTTTGTCTATTATGTCCAAAATCCATTTGTCCTTTGTAAAAACGTGCCAATTTTTTGAAAATAAAGATAATTTTCTGCCTAAAAGTGCTTCTCTTTGAGCCTTGGTCGGCGGTGTCAAAGTCAAGTCATTGTGATTGTCCCTGTGGAGCAGTAGAAGTCCCTGCACCACTTCTCTGATTAGTTGGTTGCCATTGGCGGTCCCTGTAGGAGCCTCGGTATTGCCCTCTACCTCGAGCACGCCTGTTTTTTCCCCTTTGGAACTTGTCAGTGTCTGGAAAGAACCAATTCTTTGAAGGCCAATTCCTGCTGAACCTTGGTGGCTGAACCTGGAGGAAATCTTTGACGGTTTGTACTGATTTAGCCTTTTCCTCAATTGATTTCAACACACCCTGTGCATTAGCACCAAATAGCTTGTCTTTTTCCAGAGGTGCATCTAGAAGCTTTACTTTAACATGATCTGGCAATGTCTGTTCTTTCAACCAAGCATGTCTCATATGGCCCCTGTCATAGCTGCCCTACATGAAGCTTCCAATGCATCATAACCACACTGAAGAAAATGATTGCTAACCTGCTGAGTATTATGAACCAAATCCTGCAAGGCCTTTCTATCTAAAGGCTCAGGAGAGGCTAACTTTTTCTGTAAATCATCCATCAAGAAATCCTGACACTGAAACATATGAAAAAGACAGTTAAGTGCCCTCATGGCAAGGGTGGATGAGGTATAAACTTTTTTACCCCACCTCTCCAGGGACCTAGATTCCCTGTCTGCGAGCAAAGGATTATTGGCCGTGGAAGTGGCCACTCCTTTGGGCCCCTGAGAAATAGTTTCTAGATCAACAGAGTGGGCCTTAAAGAGATGTTTATGAGTTTCAGGAACCCTGTAATATCTGTCTGGCTTGACAGGAGCAGGAGGGAGAGAATCAGGAGAAGTACTGGAGTCTGAGAACACATCATCCAATACATCTAACACTGGGGGTATAGGTAAAGGCCTGTGCTGGGGTAACTTAAGGAAAGTCCGAAGCCTTTTCCTGGAGTCGGAGAAATCCTGGCCCTGCCACTGAAAATGCTCTTTCATGGAGTGGAGAATTTCCCCGAAAGAAATATCCTCAGGAGGAGAGGCAGAGGGAATGGATTCATCAGCATCAGAATCCTCGTAGGCCGGGAAAGATTCTTCCTGGGAATCTGAATGGGCTGACTCACCAGAGGATTCATCTGAGGAAAGGGTATCTGCCTGCTCAACCCTAGGCCTTTTGTCTGAAGGCGGCTGAGAACCTCTGTCTGGATGAGACTGAGAGCCCCTGATTAAAGAAATTAGATCTGCAGCTAAAGTCATGATCTGTTCATCAGAAGTGGGACCCTGTGAAACAGATTTAGGAGGGTGAGACTTAGCCTGGCTGGCAGCCTTAGCACGTGTGTAGGCCTTGATGGACATAGACACAGGAGACCTAGCTGCCCCACGTGCTGGAGTAACTTTGTCCATCGGTATGGTGTCCGGCAAATCTAGGGCTTCGGTTTCGGGAGGAAAAATCAACAACCGGCACCGGGGTAGCCTCCGGGACCGAAGTGTGCGGTAAAGCGGTGTCGTCGGCCTGGAGCGGTTGAATTACCGCCTCCGAAGAGACCGATGCACTCGCGGTAGGCTTTAGCGTGGTGTCGGTGAAGTCGCGGCCCACGAATGTCGGTCCCGGTCCTTCCGTTTTTTGGAAGTATGTGCTGTCGGTAGTTCCGACGGCATGATATAGGAGTAATTTTCCCCAAAAAAGTCTACAGCAAATTCTGCCCGGCGCCTAAGTGTGCGCTTATTGAAGCAAGCACAGGCAGCACAGGCCGAGACGTCGTGGTCTGGGCCGAGGCAGGGAAGGCAGAAAGAATGGAAGTCCTTATGAGGTATTTGTTTACCACAAGACAAGCAATTATTAACTTTTGCAGTTTTATCTGACATCGGCTGAGGCAAGAAAAGGTTCCCCAATGGGGTACTTAGCTTTTTGATGACTTCGGTATCTGAAAACACAGGAGCTGGCCGACCGGCACTTGCGAACTGCTTCTGCTTCGGGCACCGCGCGGCAAGAAAGACTAAAGAAGATGGCGTCGACTGATGGTTTTATAACCCAGCCGCTCTGACGTCGGGGAGGAGGCGACATCAGCCGATGCCGGACCCAGACTTTGGAATCTGGCCGACCACAGGGCTGCCTGAGGCAGGACAACCCATATGTCAGGACTGCAGTTGCATTCTTGAAGGACATCCACACCTGTCCTTTGACTAAAATTTCATCTTTTAATGCTTGCTAAAAAAGATGAATTAAAGACCAAGTATCTCTCACAAATATCTCCTGTTGACACCATCATTAGGATAAAGCTGTGTAAGCAACTACCCACCTAAAAGAATAAGATCTAATCAGAGCCTGCAAAAGCTTGCCAATCTCTTCACAAGAAAAGACAAAACGTGTCAACAGTGGAAATGGTTGGTTCCCTGCTGGAACACCCAACTTGTTTGGTGCAAATAAATAAATTGCTCCTCCCTGCTTCAAAAACCCCCTTCAAAACACATCATATCAACTTAAATTCCAAGCTGTCTGCCATGTTTCTTATGGTGACAGACACTCCCAGAGTTCTGGAGCTGATAATAAAACAAAGCTGAATCTTCTTTTCACTGTAATCTCCAACTTGGCTTTAGGCACACAGAATGGATTAATAGCGATGGAAACCCCATACCTCTCAACCTACAAACACTGAAAACGGGAACAAAAGCCCTTGAAAAGTAGGCACATCCAGCTAAAAAGTCAGTCATCTGAAAATGTAGGGACCCAGTTCAGCGAGTCCTGCAATGCTGAGATTGACTGGACAAATAAATGGACTTACTTACACCAAGTCCAAGTTCGAGATGGCCATTTCTCGAAATATTCCGTTTTCTCTGGTATACCTAAGTTGGCAGGGGTGTGGGCAGCTTGCCCTCCCCCCCACCACATCACCTCCCTGCAAAACATAAGGTTAAAAAAGGAGACAACTGATATTAGATATTCACTCTTGTGCAATTTCAATCTTACTTTTTAATTTGGTTTGTCAGCACTCAGCATTACAAGCATCAACAATTCAATAGTGAACCAACTAAAAATCTGGCCATCTAATTAGCGAAAAATTAAAAACACATAAAAGTGACAATTTTTTGCCTGACTGAATTATTTCATATATTTTCTGGCATTGTTTTCTGGTTCTCATCTGTCCTGAAACTGTTTTTTCCCCTCACTCCTACCCTATTCTTGTGGTGGTGTTATAGTTGGTGACTTTCCAGTTGCCCACTCCTACTGTAAATTTGATCTGGGCCACCCCTCCTCCCAGTCTAGTGTTTACTCTGCCAAATACAGACAGAACATTTGAGAAGGCCAACTCAATTAGGTTCTTAACTTTCAAATTATCTTCTGCTCCTCTTTCCTCTCTCCTTGCATTTCACTAAAAAATAAATTGCACTTTCATCTGCTTTTACTGTATTTGTGCTTCTTCCTGCTTTATTTTGCTTTTGCCTCTTTCTTAAAAGTACTCAAGTGTATTTATTCTGCTGCATTTATTACTGCTTGGTAGTAGCCTGATTAAATTGTAACTGTTGACTCTAGCTTTGCTTGTACAACTTGAGCACTAATTCAGGCCATCTTTTTTTGAGAAGGTTCCCCTGCACCCTAGTGGCAGGACTGTGCAGTTAGAACTTGTCTGATTGAAGACTGCTGGAACAGGGCTCAGTTTTGAGCTTTTTTACTGGTTAATCGGGTAATTTGTTTAAATCAGTTTGCTCATTTTCTGTTACAAAAAATTGCACTTTATTCATCTGCTTTTACTATATTTGTGTTTCTTCCTACTTGATTTTGCTTTTGCTGCCTGCTCTTAAAAGTACTTAATTGCATTTATTCTGCTACATTTATTACTGCTCGTTAGTAGCCTGATTAAACTGTAACCGTTATTCTAAGCCTTTGGTTTAAGCACTTGGGCTTCAGACCAGTTGTTTTACATTAAGAATGTTTGTGGTCTGCAATTGTGGCAGATCAGGTAGCTTACATCCTTCTAGTTGGGAGTTGCTGATTGAAGGCTTACTGTCTGTTATTCTAAAAGTGTATTAGTTCTGGTTTAAGCACTTGGGCTTTGGGCCAGTTATTTTACATTAAGAAGGTGGGAGGAGAGGGTAGATTCTGAGGTGAGAGTTACTGGTTAAAGGCTTATTGTGCATGCTTATTTGAACTGTTTCTTTCTGAAATTGGTACACCTTGTTTGCTGTAGCATAGACTAGATTCAGACCTGCTGAATCTAGCTCTGTTTGTATAACTTGAGCACTAATCCAGGCCATCTTTTTTTTTGGAGAAGGTTTCCCTGCACCCTAGTGGCAGGAGTGTGCAGTTAGAACTTGTCTGATCGAAAACTGCTGAACGGGGCTCAGTTTTTAGCTTTTTATTGGTTAATTTGTTTAAAATCAGTTTGCTCATTTGCTACTGTTATATTAAAAAATAAATAAATAAATAAATAAACTTTATGCATCGCTACTTAGCTAGGGTTAAACTATTCCCAGCACCATAAAGTTTGCTCTTCAAAATTTCCCTTAGAATTAGCCAGTTTTTTAGTTTTAGCACTCAAACCTATTTCTTTGAGCTCAGCACTTGTTCAGAGCTCGTTGTAAGCACTAAATAAGCTACAAATTACTACAGCACTCATCTTTCCTCACTTGTCTAGAGGAAAACAGTTTTTAATACTTAATAAATAAGCTCCTATCCAGGTATGTCTAAGGGTCAGCTCCCGGTGTTTTCTCCTGTCTACCTAATGAATCTGGGCATCTTGGGGCAATGCAGCAATTGCCTCATGTACACAGACAACCCTCTCCTGTTACCTCAACACTACAACCTGTGAGAGATGCACTTATACAGCCAAACTCTCTTCACCAAAGACTGCACTAGACAGTCAAGAGGGGAAGGGAAACACTTGCACCATACCACACTCATCACATAGTCCCTCAAAACCTACACCACCAAAGTACACACATAGAAACACAAAACACACACCTACATCCGCAGAGGCTCTCAAAACCCTTCCCAAGCAACAGAGCCCTCCAAAGCAGAAATGCAAGCAACCTCCACCCCCCAACACAACCCAAATGACACAGAGCCGACAAACTCAAGATGCCACTCTACCACAGCTCATAAGGCAACGTACCCAAAACTAGTCATAGGTGACTCTATAGTCAGGCACACTGATGTTCCACTCACTAGACTAAACAAGGAGAAAGTTACTGTCAGTTGCCTGTTGGGTGCCAGGATCCGCCACATAACGCATGCACTCAGTTCACTCCACAACAAGTACAAACCTGACTCTGTCATTGTCCATGTTGGTGTGAATGACTTGAGATGTACCTCCATAGACTACATAAAAAGAGACATGGAGGAGCTTTCTGATCTTGTAGCCCAGGCAGGTATGACCCTAGCCCAGAGTAGCATCCTGCCATCACCCAGAATGATACCACAGTACAAGGACAAAATGACTGACTTCAACAATTAGCTAACCTTCTGGTGTCATTTTAAGGGGATTCAGTATCCTGTCTGCCTGAGATGACATGATCGACAAACCACAATGCTTCACCAGAGATAGCCTGCACCTGTCGCCCTTTGGGATACCGGATACTGGCTAAGGCTAGTCACCCCTATAGTGCCTTTTTTAGGCAAGGTTCAAATGACAAACTCACCACCATAACAGGTACAAGGAAGCAAAATCTGAGGGTAATGCTACCCAATGCTAAAAGTCTAAACCTCAAAATGCACTCACTCGAGGCACTCTTTAAAATGGAGAACATTGCCATTTGTACAGTGACAGAGACCTGCTTCAAGGCCCCAGACAGCACCCCTACATTACCAGGCTATAATTCATACCACACCTTTCGTCCACCTAACCTGGACCTAAACACTAAAGGAGGAGGCGTGCCCATATTTCTTAAGGATAGCCACACCTCTAGGCTAGTTGCATGTGAGATTATCCAAGTACAATTAACTCTGGGCAAGACCACAATCCAAATTGTAGCTTGCTACAGATCCCCCACCATGCCCCGGGATTCCCACTCCTCATTTCTTGATACACTGGAAAATATTAGGGTACAACCCAACACCCTAACAATGGGCGATTTCAACTACCCCAGCATTCACTTGGAAAACTACTCATGTACCAACGTTTTCTAGAATTCATAAATTCCCATTCCTTGGATCAACTTATCCACACCCCCAGCAGGGGCAGCAATATCCTAGACCTTGTCATTACCAACATGGGCGACTGGTGTTCCACACCAGAGATCAATTCCTCGGTCAGATCCGACCACAAGCTAATCACCCTAGACATCCACATCCCGCCCCCACCCCCCATTAGGGAAACCACTGTAAAAATTTCTTCAAAGCCAACTTCACGCTTAAGACGAAGTGGAAAACTTCACGACACCCATGCAGACAATAGAGGTACGACTGCTAAATCCTACACAAATGCACTTTATAAGCACTTACATGAGTGCATGATCGTGCCATCCCTAACCGAACCAAGATGTTATCCTCCAAAAAAAGGAAGCCAATCCGGTGGTCCCCTGCCATAAACAAACTCTACAACAGAAGACACTGTTGCAAAAAAAAAGATAGTAAAATCCCATGATTGGAGGAACTCCCTGGTCAGCCTCAGTAAGAAGCTGAGATCCCTCATAAAATCCTCAAAAGCTAGTTACGAAAACTTTTAGTTATGTACTCACCATAACTTCAGATGTTTGGGATCCATCTCGCCTACATTCTGTACTGATGGGTTCGGAGCCGATCCCTCGGCTCCGACTCGGCAAGCTTATGCTATAGAGTGAGGCCTCTTATTGGCTGAGCTATCTTTATCCCAGGATGCACCACCACTAATCCTCCAGATCTTGTTTGTCCGCATTCATGCACACATGCACAACTTGATTATATAACATTGTTAGATGTTTCAAGATGAAACAGGATTCGGACCTTCTGATATCCTCTGATCTCCAAGGAAGGGGGAAGGAGGGTGGGTTACTAGGAATGTAGGTGAGATGGATCCCAAACATCTGAAGTTATGGTGAGTACATAACTAAAAGATGTTATGTGATCCTATCTCGCCTACATTCTGTACTGATGGGACAGCGTCCCTAGCACCTAAATCCCGGGTGGCTCATTGGAAAACACTCCTGAGCACTGTGGAACCAAATGAAGCTCATCCTCTAGATGCCACATCTAATTTGTAGTGGGAAATGAAGGTGTGCGGGGAAGACCATGTAGCCGCAGCACAAATGTCACTAATAGCAAGCTTAGAATGAAATGCTATCAAAGTAGCCATAGCCCTTGTAGAATGAGCCTTGCCAGAGGTGGTAAGCTCTTTGTTAGAATAAAAATAAGCTTGAGTAATACAGTCCCTGATCCATTTGGCAATAGTGACCTTTGTGACAGCTTTGCCCAATTTGTTATCTGCAAAGGATACAAACAACTGATCTGTTTTCCTTGTTTGTTTGGTCCTGTCTAAATAAAAACGTAACGGTCTGTGGACATCTAGTGTGTGGAATATGAACTCCGCTTTGTTAGAGTATTTTGGGAAAAAAACTGGAAGCTCTAACGATTGTTGTAAGCAGAAACTAGAACAAATTTTAGGGACAAAGGAAGGATTTGGCCTGAGGGATACTCTATCTTTGTGAAAAACCAAGTACGGGGGTTTCACAGACAAAGCTTGAAGCTCTGAAAGTCTTCTGGCAGAAGTAATCGCCACCAGAAAGGCTGTTTTCTACGATAGGAACTTTATATCACATGTAGCTGCCGGTTCAAAGGGGTAAGAAGTCAAGGCGCGCAACACTATATCGAGATCCCATGGAGGTGCAGGATGAGAAATCTGAGGTCTTAATAGAGCAGCACCTTTCAAGAAGGTTTTACACAATCTGTTGCTCATTAAAGGTGGGTCTATGGATTCATGAAAATTAGAGATTGCTGCCAATTGTACCTTGATGGTAGAAACTGAAGAGCCTTGATTGAAAAGAGAAGTCAAAAATTTTAGTACCTCTGCTACGGGAATAGAAATGGGGTCCAGGCCCCGGAGTTGAGCCCAAATAGCAAATCTTTTCCATTTGCTAGAATACAGTTTCTTTGTAGTCGACTTATGGGCCGAAGATAATATGTGTACAACATCTGGATCCAATGTATGACTCCTGACTATCGTCGGAAGAGGAGGAGCCAAGCCGTCAATTTTAAGGTGTGTAGGGACTGGTGGAATAGTCCCGACTGGTGAACAAGTAGGTCTGGGATCTGATCCAGGAACCATGGACCTTCCAGAGCATGTCTCCGAAGATAGGGGAACCACACTTGACGAGGCCAGTAAGGAGCAATTAAGATCATTTTGCTCCCCAAGAGAGATGCCTTTTGAATCACTCTGGGAAGGAGAGGAACTGGAGGGAAGGCATAAAGCAAGCCGGTGGGCCAAGGATGGACTAATGCGTCCATGGGGCTCTTCCCCGGAGCCGGGGTTAGGGAGAAGAACTCTTTGCACTTTGCATTCAGAGGAGTCGCGAAGAGATCGCAACACGGAACTCCCCATTTGCTGAAAAGCCACTGTAATATTCAGTGACCATTCGTGAGGAGAGAGGATGGTTCTGCTCAATCTGTCGGCTATCACATTGGACTTGCCCGGTATGTGAGTAGCCACTAGGAAGCGTTTGGTCGAGACTGCCCATTCCCAAACTCTCATGGCTTCTCTGCAAAGAGGATAGGATCTGGTCCCTCCCAGTTTGTTCAGGTTCCAGACAACTGACATGTTGTCTGAGTGAACAGCAATTACGCCCTGAGGGAGATAATCGTGAAGGGCTTGAAGGGACAGAAGCACTGCCCTCATTTCTAAGACGTTGATATGAAGCAAAGTCTCTTCCGAGTGCCATTTGCCTTGGACTGACCTGCCCAGGGAATGCCCCCCCCACCCCGTCTGGGAGGCGTCCGTGGTCAAAATGGCCGCCGGAGGGGGTAGAACAAAGGGTCGTCCCTGATCCAAGTTGGAGGGCACTAGCCACCAGCGAAGGTCCCGCTTGCAAGATTCCGTGATCCATATGAGGTGACAGAGGGAGTTCTTGGAAGGACCACTGAGCTGAAAGAAGCCACTGAAGAATTCTCATGTGCAACCTTGCCAGGGGAACTAGAAGAACCATGGCGGACATGGATCCTAATAGCTGCAGGACCATTCTGGCTGGGGCTTTGGATCTGGGAAGTAAGGCTCGAACTTGAGCCTGTATGGTTAGTATCCTGTCTGTAGGTAGATAGACCCGCATTTGGTTTGAGTCTATCTCTACCCCTATGAATCTTATGCGTTGAGATGGCAGCAACACAGACTTTAGCCAATTGAAGGTGATTCCAAGGGAATTGCCCAGTGATATAGTGGCTTGTAGGCTCCACAATAGTAGATGCTTGGAGGTGGCAGTTAGGAGCCAGTCGTCTAGATACGGAAACACCTGGAATCCTACACTTCTCAGGTGAGCAGTCACGACCGCCAAACATTTGGTGAACACCCTGGGGGCTGTGGTGAGACCAAAGGGCAGCGCACGGAACTGAAAATGACTGCCTCCTAGGCTGAAGCGCAGATGTCTCCTGGACGCTTGATGTATCATGATATGGTAATAAGCGTCCTTGAGATCTATGGAGCACATCCAAACACCCTTCTCCAGCAATGGGAGAATGGTTTGTAGGGTGACCATTTGGAACTTGGACTTTCTGACTGAACGGTTTAGGATGCTGAGGTCCAAGATGGGCCTCAAGTCCCCGGTCTTTTTTGGCACCAAAAAGAATCTTGAGTAAGTCCCTAATCCGATCTGGTCTGCGGGGACCGGTTGGATGACTCCTTTTTTCAGCAGCTTTGAAACTTCTGAGGCTGCGATATCCCGTTGACTGGGTGGCGGGTCCGGGATTTTTCTGGGCTGAGGGGGGGGGGGGGTGAGAGAATGGTATGGAGTAACCTCCGGCTATAATCCGAAGCACCCATCGGTCCTGAGTGATACCTTCCCAGGCCTTTAGGTGCTTCAAGAAAAGACCCCCGACTGGCTCCGGACCTGCACAGCCGGGCAATCCCTCAGGGACTATGGAAGGCTGAAGAGCCATGAAAGGACTCGCGGTCTCCAGTGTTGCGAGGGCCTCTGCCGCCTCTGGGACGGCGTCTTCCAGAAGAATTTCCCCCTCCTCTGCCTCTAGAAGGGGAATCCTCCTGCTGAGAGGGGTAAGGCTTCTGAGATCTACGGAACCAATTTTCCCTCCTCTTTTAGCCTTGGGATAAGGCCGAAAGGGAGTGGAAAATCGTGCCCCTATGGCAGTCAGAGTCTTACCCTCCTGTTCACAGCGGGTTAGTGTGTCCTTTACCTTGGGTCCAAACAGGGAGGACCCATCGAAGGGGGCGTCGGCAAAGGAAGACTTAAAGGCCTCCGCGAAATGACACAGGCGGAGCCAGGCTTGTCTCCGTAGAGCAATGCCTGTACCTGCCGCTCTACTCGCCCCTTCGGCCGCATAAGAAATGAGCCTCATGGACGAGTTCGAAATGGACGACATTGTAGCCAGCTGAGAGCCAGCCGTCTGGGCCAGCTCCTCAGGCAGGTTACCCAAGAGGGTATCGGATAGCTCCTTAATCAGATCCCTCTGAAATCTGGTAAAGTGCGTGAGGTAGTTCAAGGACCTCAGTGTAAAGGCCGCTGAACTGAGGGTGCGCTTTCCGTACCGATCCATGCTCCTAGACTCCTTATTAGGAGGATGGACGGACGTCGAAGCCTCTGCTACATCTTGCTGGGTAGCAGATGCCACCACCAAAGCATCTACAGCCACACCTTTAGTTAGAAACTCTTTTTCAGGGGGCGCCGAAAGGAACTTATTCGGACGAGCAGGCACCGGTTACACAGAGTCTGGGTGTTCCCACGCCCTTTGACAGATCAAATCCAAGAGCTCATCGAAGGGCGGAGACACCCAGGAGGCGGAGGGCTGAGCCCCAAAGGCCTTCAGGAACACCGACTCATCAGCAGAGGGAGGTTTGGACTGCCAGCCTCGTTGTTTTAGGGCTTCAAGGATGTCTGCAAAGGAGACATCATCCGAGGACGACTTAGGGGACCCCTCTGCATCATCGAGATCAGTGTCGGATGTTAGAAACTCATCAGGGGAGTCAACGTGCTTCCTCTTGCACGATCTTTTCCTGGGGGGTTCTTCCGAAGAGGCCTCAGAAGGACCTCCAGGAGGGGGAGAAACACCAGCGGGGGTAACCTGAGGCCCCGGGGCTCCGCTGTCTAAGGACAGGGGGACTGCCAACGACCCAGTTTCCGTATGCAGGGAAGGAGCTGGGGAAACCGTGGAGGTAGCCAAGGAAGATTTGGCTAATGCACTCCTCATAGCCCTGAAGGCGGGACCACCAGAATCCTGGGAGGGTCCCACCTCAGTGGCCACGACAGTGGACGGCACTCCCGCCGCCGACACACCAAGAGGGAGACTTGGGACCGAAAGCATTAATCCCGAAGCCTCCCCCCCAGGGCCGAAGGAAGAAGTCCGTGTACTGAACTCCGACCCAAGAGCCGGAGTTGGAGCAAGGGTCGGGCCCGACCCTAACACCTCCACAGGTTCCACCAGCACCGGCTCCAATGGTGCCGAAGCTGTTGGAGGAGGAACCACAGTAGGGAGTGGACCATCGGCTCCGGCCGAATGGGCTGGAGCCGAAACTAGCTTTTGGAACACCGGAGACTGGAAGAGTCGAAGGAGCACCCTGTCGATGTCCGAATCAGACATCTTGGATGATCTAGAGGATACCGATCGGGCCCGAACCGATTTCTCCATCGGCTCCGAAGGGCTCGGGACCGCTCGAATGGACTCAACAACTATCGGCTCGAGGAAGATCTCAAGGAAATTTCCCTCGGTGCCGATAAGGACTTCGGCTCCGAGGGGGAAGAGTCTGAGCCGGTAACCCTTATCGGCTCCAATATCAGTGGAGCCGATGAGGGTGACCCGCCTCTCGATGCCCCAGACCTCGGCTCCGAAACCAGAGGGGTCGAGGCTGGAGGCATCGAGGCAGACCGTTCCGACCTCGGCTCCGAAGTCCGTGGAGCCGATGGAGAAGTCTGCTTAGATTTTTTAGCGGTCAGTTCCGACTGACTGGTCGGAGCCGACACTTTCTTCTTTTTAGAAGGAGATGGAGAGGAAGATAAAGCCTCCTCAAAGGAAGGCTTGATTAATCCCTTGAGGATTAATTTGTTCTTCCTCTCCTGGAGGACTCTTGATGAGAAAGCGTGGCACACACTACACGATTCTTGTAGGTGCTTGGCACCTAAGCAATAGACGCACGAGGAGTGGTCGTCCGTAATGGACATTTTAAAACCACACCTCGTGCATTTCTTAAACCCGGAGGGTTTGTGTTCTTTAGACATAACGGTCTATCTAAGTGAAAAATACTAAACTTAGCCAAAAGGTAAAGTTAAATTCCACAAATTTAACAAATATAATTTTTTTTTTTTTTTTTTTCTTTTAACACTAAACAGTTAAACAGACAGAAAAGAGAGAAAGAGAGTCAAGACCCTCTAACTTAAACGGGTACTTGACCCAAGAAAGAGACACTAGTAGCAAAGCAACAGGGGAAGGCCCCTCTAACTAAAACGGGAAACCTTCCCTGACTAAAAAAATCACAAATTTCTCAACAGAAATTAACCAATCACACTTATATAACAACAATAGCTGTTAAAACAGCTTTTGGGTTCAAAGTAAGGAAATTTGTGACAGGAAAAAGCCTAAATAAATAGTACTTAGCCCAGCCAAGTTGAGACCACGTCTAAGCTTGTTAGCGGCAAACGAGATCTGGAGGATTAGTGGTGGTGCATCCTGGGATAAAGATAGCTCAGCCAATAAGAGGCCTCGCTCTATAGCATAAGCGTGCCGAGTCGGAGCCGAGGGATCAGCTCCGAACCCATCAGTACAGAATGTAGGCGAGATAGGATCACATAACATCAAAATCACCACTGATTCTAAAGACAACCACAAAGCATTATAGGTTCATAGGTTTATACTAGGCTAACTGCCCTAGGGCATTTATAAGCCTAGCCCAAAGTTATGTGGCTTACGCCACCCCTTATGTTAGAAATTCTATGGCTATGTCAAGAATCTCAATGGCAACACTCAGATCTGCTCTGAGTTACAGCACAATGGCATGAAATATACAAAACCAATTGATATTGCCAACATCCTGGCAGATAGTGCTACTCTCACCCCCTAAAGGGCCCATCTCTATACCGGAAGAATGCAAAGTTCCTGTAAGCACAGGTAAAAACCACACTCTCCAAAGCCAAGAACGCAGCATCCATGGGACCTGAAAACATCCCAGGCTGCATTCTACACGAACTACAGAATGAACTGGCACCCCACTTAAGTACCATGTTCAATCATAGCCTCACTTCAGGCTTTGTGCCCACTGAATGGCCACAGCGACGGTTATCCCACTCCACAAAGGGGGAGCCACCACAGACCCCAGGAACTACTGCCCCATTAGCCTGACCGAGCCTGGTCTGCAAGGCCATGGAACATATCATCATGGAACTTATAAACAAAGACATTGGTAATACCCAAACTCTGGACCCCACCCAGTTCGGGTTTGTAAAAGGACAGATCAGGTCTCCTAAACCTGATAGACTTCTTTGAAGCAGTCACCAAAGCTGTAGAGGAGGGTAAGGTGGTTCACACAGCCCATCCAGATCTCGTCAAGGCTTTCGACACCATCCCCCACTCTGGAATTATAGATAAACTCACTAAACTAGGTATAAACACCTATGTCACAAGATGGGTCGTCAACTGGCTCACTGACAAAACCCACACTGTGAAAGTTGCAGACTCCAAATCCGACTTCAGACCAGTGACAAGTGGAGTACCACAGGGTTCAGTACTGGGTCCTCTTCTATTTGGTATTTACTTCTCTGAAGTACAGGCTAACAAAGTTCACAGATGACTGCAAACTAGGAGCCATAATCGAAACTCCTAACAATGTGGACATCCTACAAAAGGGCCTTACTGAGACAGATACCTGGTGTGAAAGCCATGGCCTCAAGCTCAATGCCAAAACGCTCATTGTCATCCTCTTTGGTAAAAACTCTATACCCATGAACTACCACATAGGTGGTAGTCTACTTAACACTGAAAGTGTGAGAAGATACCGTGGGACACAGGTGGACCATGGGACATAGGTGGACAGTAGTCTCTCCTTCGATAATCACATCACCAAAGTAGTCAGGAAATCCTGTGTGGCACACCTCATCACAAAAGGTTTCTCATTCAGGAAAAGAGAGGTCATAGCTCCCATCTACTCGTCGCTCATTAGACCCATTAGAGTACAACTCCCCTTTTGTTATGTACCTCACAAGACATCTACAACAACTGGAAAGGCCGCAGAAATACATCAGAAAGAGGATTAACTGCCTCAAACAGATGCCCCATGCAGACAGTCTCAAAAAACTCCAGCTTTACTCAGTCACATATCGCCTACTCAGAGGTGATCTCTGCCTAACATACAAAGCTATGTCAAACCCAGAGCTGTTGGACATGCTCCACTTAAAGAAATCACAATCCTTCTAAGCTACACGCTCTAGGGACCTAAACCTTGTCACCACAATAAACAGAACATGCTGGAGGGATAGATTCCTGTCCCAGAGACTTCCCATACTCTGGAACAAACTACCTATCTATATCAAATAAAGCTCCTCATCAAGACTCAAGACTAATCTTGATGATTGGATGGGAAATAGGAAATTCACCCCGGGGATCACTTCTGTGGCTCTGCTCGACAGGGGCACAGGAAAATAATTTTTTTGGGTGGCGAAAGCCAGGGTACCTTTTTGGCTAGGCTTATATAGGCTCTAGGGCCAAAAGCCTAGTACCTACCTATGAAACCAACTCTTTTGGCTTCCAATAGGAATGTAGGATAATACTCAGAAACCCATTTTTTTTTTTTTTTTTTTTAAACGAGTGACAAAAATGACGGAAACATAAGCACATTATGGAAGCGGTAGTATAACATCTGTAGACTTTAATGACCTGTACTGCAAAATTCTACCATACAAAGTAATTTATTTTTGCTTCAAAAAGGGAGCTTTAAGACATGTGTCATCTTTCTTTACATGATTGTTTAGTGTATTGGTCACATGTGGATTTTTGTGTACTAGACAGCTGCAAAAATCACATGTGATAAGGGGAGATTCACAAAATTGTGTGAAGGATCAATCAAGCCTGAAAACAGGGACATATCTCCAAAAATAAGGGCATCTTCTGCAAGGGTAAATCAGGCCTGGAAACAGGAATGTTCCTTCAAAATAGTGCACTTGAGAGGTCAGGGAAGAAGGCATCAGCATCTGCAATTCTAAGACTCTCCTGGCTGAATGAACAGTTACCAAGAAGACAGTTTTCCAACATAAAACGTAGCATAACAATCAACCACATGAAAAAAAGTAGTTATGTACTCACCATAACGTTCCATGTTTGTAGTCCATCTCGCCCTTCATTCTTGCATATGGGTTCGGAGCTGATCCTCGGCTCTGACTCTGGCTATTACAAAGCTCAGTCTTCTAGTTGGCTCGTGGCTAGGTAGGTATCCCATAGTGCACTAGCACAATCCCCAGATCTTGACTGCTCCTAAACTATAGAAAGACAGAACTAAGGCTATCCAGAAAGAACAATAATGAAAGGTCTCCACCTTATTATGGAAAAATAATCCTGTCTCCAGATCCTTCAAGGACGGGGGTAGATGGGTGGGTTCATAAGAATGAAGGGCGAGATGGACTACAAACATGGAACGTTATGGTGAGTACATAACTTCCTTATGTTCTATAGTCCTGTCTCGCCTTCATTCTTACATATGGGACAGCGTCCCTAGCACATTATTCTTGGGTGGCTCACAGAAAAATACTCCTGAGTACCGTGGAACCAAAGGAGGCTCTACCCCTAGAGGTCAGGTCCAATTTGTAATGAGTAATAAAAGGTATTAGGGGTAGCCCAGGTTGCTGCTGCACAAATATTGTCAATTGGAACTCTGGCTTGGAAGGCTGCAGATGTAGAATGAGCCTTAATCTTGAACAGTAAAGGCTTTCCATTAGAAGAATAAATGAAGGAAATACAGCTCGAAATCCAATTCAAAAGGGTCACCTTGGAGACTTGGAGACCTAATCTGGAGTCTGAGAATAATATGAACAATTGGCCTGACTTCCTGAGTCCCTTAGTCCTGTGAAGATAGAACAGTAATTGTCTGTGAACATCCAACTGATGAAATTTGTATTCTGCTGCGTTGGAATGGTTAGGAAAAAACACCGTCAGCTCTATAGTTTGGTTCAAGTTATTATGAGAGCAACCTTTATGGATAAAAAATGGGTTTGTGTGAAGAGAGACTGTCTTTGTGGTAAGTTAAATAAGGGGGCTTGATAGACCGTGCTTGTAACTCTGATACTCATCTAGCAGATGTGATGGCTATGAGAAACAAAGTCTTCCAAGACAGAAACCTCAGTGGACACGAATGAGCAGGTTGAAAGGGTGGAGAAGTTATTTTGGACAGGACGAAGTTTAGATCCCAGGAAGCTACCGGTTCCTGAAAAGGAGGTCTCAGCAAAGTAGCACCTTTAAGAAAAGTTTTACACAATGTGTGTGACATCAGGTTAGACTCATGTTGACCCAAATGAAAATTAGATATTGCTGCCAACTGAACCCCAATTGTGGCAGCAGCAGATCCCTGAAGGAAAAGTTCAGACAAAAATTCTAAAACCACTGGAATGGATGCGGTGTAAGAGTCAACATTCCTATCTATCTTCAGCCCAGATAGAAAACCTTCTCCATTTGCTAGTAACTTTCTAGTGGAAGGTTTATGTGAAGATGTGAGAATGTGGGTCACAGCAGGTGAAAAATCATGAAGCCTGACTAGGGATGGAATTGGAGCAGCCATGCTGTCAAGTTGAGGATGTGGAGGCAGGGGTGAAGAGAGCATGATGTGTGTCAAGAGGTCTGACACTGGGTCCAGAGTCCATGGATCATCTAGTAGATGAGGCCCGAGAAAGGGGAACCATATCTGACAAGGCCAGTAAGGAGTGATGAGAATCAATTTGCTTTCCAACAGCTTCACTTTCTGAATCACCTTGGATATGAGAGGAAAGGGAGGGAAGGCATAAAGGAGACCCAGAGGCCAATCGTGAACAAGTGCGTCTCTCGGTGACTCCCCCGGGGGGGGGGGGTAAGGGAAAAGTAGCTGCTGCATTTGGAGTTGATCGGACTGGCGAAAAGATCACAAGGCCATCCCCATTTGTGGAAAATCTGTTGCGCTATTTCCTGCTTCAGAGACCACTCGTGAGGCATCAGGGTTGCCCAACTGAGTTTGTCGGCTATCACGTTGGTTGTCCCTGGGATGTGCGTTGCCACTAGAAAGAGCTGGGAAGATATCGCCCATTTCCAAACATGAATCGCCTCCCGACAAAGGGGGGGGGGGTAAGATCTGGTTCCACCTTGCTTGTTGAGATACCATACCACAGACATGTTATCTGATTGGACTGCTATTGTCTAAAGAGGAAGAAGGTTGTGAAATGCTTGCAACGCGAGAAGCACCACCCTCATCTCTAGGACAGTGACATGCAGGTGAGCCTTGTGAACTTGCCATGTGCCTTGGACAGCCCTGCCTAGATAATGCCTCCCATCCTATCTGTGAGGCATCCATGGTCATAGTAGCAATGGGTTGGCGAGGAAGGAATTGAGTGCCGGTCGTTATTTGGTCGGATTGAATC
Source organism: Protopterus annectens (assembly GCF_019279795.1). Taxonomy (NCBI): domain Eukaryota; kingdom Metazoa; phylum Chordata; order Ceratodontiformes; family Protopteridae; genus Protopterus; species Protopterus annectens. Next base: position 452,009,080 of record NC_056732.1, on the reverse strand, counting down.
CACCAATGGAGGTCCTTTGTGCAAGACCTCTGTTAAGATGATGTGGTGGGATAGAGGCAGTTGTTGAAAGGACCACTGGGACGATAGGAGCCATTGAAGAATTTGCACATGCAGTCTGGCCAGAGGGACTAGCATTATGGTGGAGGCCATGGTCCTCAAGAGTTTCAGCACTGTCTTTGCCTTGACTTTTTGAAGAGGAAGTAGACAGAGAGCTTGTTGTATGAGGTTCTATGCTCTTTCTGCAGGAAGAAGACCTAACATGGCGACTGTCTATTTCTGCGCCTATAAAAGTCACAAATTGAGAGGGCGATAAGGCAGACTTTTCCCAATTTATAGTAATCCCCAAATGGGCACAAAGTTGGATAGTGGAATCTCTGGTTTGAAGGAGTAGATGCTTGGTGCAGGTGGTCAAGAGCCAGTCGTCCAGGTATGGAAACACTTGGAATCCTAGATGTCTCAGGTGAGCTGTCACTACTGCCATACATTTGGTGAACACCCTGGAGGCTGTGGTGAGACCAAAGGGCAGAGCACGAAACTGGTAGTGATGGCTCCCAGATGGAAGCGTTAAGTGGCTCATCAACGCTCTGTCCATTGTTATACTCTAGTACGCATCTTGGAGGTCTATTGAGCACATCCAAGTGTCTTTCCCTAACAGAGGGAGAACAGACTGCGGTGTCACCATCCGGAACTTGTCCTTTTTTATGGATTAGTTTAGTTTGCTGAAGTCCAAGATGGTCCTTTTTTATGGATTAGTTTAGTTTGCTGAAGTCCAAGATGGGCCTACAAGTCCACTGTATGTTTTGGCACTAAAAAGAATCTGGAGTAAGTTCCGAATCCTACTGGCCTGCGGGAACAGTTTGGATGACTATGTTTGCGAGCAACTTTTTCACTTCTACAGTTGCTTAATCCCTGTGATTGGGTGGAACATCTGGGATCCTCTTGGGAATGCGAGGTGGATGAGAAAAGGGTGTGGAATAACCTCTGGTGATAATTCTTTATACCCATGTGTCTCAGGTGATGCTTAGCCAGGCTTCTGGATACAAAGAAATGCAACCCCTGACTGGCTCCAGAGAAGCACAACTAGGCCCCACATCAGGAGCGCTGATAGGGACGGCCTCTAAACGTATCACGGCCTCCCTGGTTTTATGGGCCACCTCTGCCTCTAGAGTGACGTCTACCATTTGTTCCTCCTCCTCTGCCTCTGAAGGAGGAGTCACCCTGTGCATCCAGGAGAAATCTCTGACTTCTTGAACCACATCTTTATCACCTCTCTGACCCTTGGGGTATGGTCTAGAGGGGACGGTAAAACGTGCTCCCACGGCAGACAGCATTTTCCCTTCTTGCTCGCACCTGGCGAGTGTGTCTTTTATTTTAGGTCCAAACAATGAAGAACCGTCAATGGGGTGTTGGTAAAGGTAGACTTGAACGGTTCCACAAAATTACACAAGCGCATCCAGGAGTGTCTCCTAAGGGAAACTCCTGAACCCGCTGGCCTGCTCGCTCCATCGGCTGCATAAAAAATCAGCCTCACGGGGGAGTTAATGGAATTTAAGGTGGACAACTGAGCAGACACCTTATCGGGGACTCTTTCAGTAGATGTACCTTGTACAGTATCCCCCAACTCCTTAAAGAGATCTCTCTGAAGCCTCGTAAAATGTGTTAGATAGTTCAGCGATCTAAGTGTGAATGCCACTGACGAAAAAAGATACGCTTCCCATATCTGTCCATCGTTCGAGACTCCTTGTTTTGCGGATGGACATATGAAGAAGCCTCAGCTAGTTCCTTCATTAGTGGCTGCCGCCACCACAATGGCATCTACAGGCACACCCTTGTATAAGAATTCCTTCTTTTTGGGAGCAGACAGAAATTTATTGGGTCTCCTGGGAACTGGCTCCACGGCATCAAGAGTCTCCCACACCTTCCAACTAACAAGGTCAGAAAGTTCATCAAGAGGTGGAGACACCCAAGAAGGCTGAAGTTTGAGACCCAAAAGCCTTCAGGTACACAGACTCCTCATCAGAAGGGGTAACAGTGGGCCAGCTGCCCCTCTGCATAAGGATCTCCAAGATGTCTACAAAGGAGACAAGGATCCTGAAAGTCTACATGCTTCCTCCTGCATGCCCTCTTCCGAGGGGGCTCCACAGAAAGATATTCTGGGGAGATCTCAGAAGAATGGGGACCACCAACTGGGGGCTCCTGAGGCTGCGGGTCTCTGCTGTTGAGAGAGACAGTAGGTGCTGAGACAGAGGTCGGTGCCCAAGGGGGAAGAGTGTTGGAACCCTTGAGTGGAGCTGATGAGCGGGACAGCACACTAATCATCTCAAAGGCAGACCTCTCTGGCTCTGAAGACCTCCTCGGCACTGAGGAGACAGAGGAAGTCATCGGCTCCGAGACAGATGTAGAATCCAAGCTCACCTTAGCCGATGCATCGAAGAGGTTCAGGTCCAAGTTTCCCTGTCGGGGCCGACCGGTGAACTTTGGCTCTTAGACACCACGGACGGCACCGAAGGTATCTGAGCAGAACTCTGCTCCAAGACCGCCTCAAGGGGAGCTGGAACCAAGGGTTCCACAACAAGTGGTACCGAACACTCTGGCTCCAAAAGCCCGGCACGGCTCGGAGGAGGAAACACAGCATGAGGAATAGACTCAGGGGGTTCTGGAACCGACTGGGTCAGAGCCAACAACATTTTGAGCAAGGCAGATGATTTCAGACGTCTGAGCACTACTCTTTCCACATCTTCCTTTGACAGGCTCCTGGAGGATCGGAAAGACAGTGTGGGTGATCTGGACCTCTGCAAAATTGGGGATCTTAAGGTTGGGGAGACCGGCAAGGGATCTCTGAACCGGCTCCGATGTGGTCTCTCAGTAGTTGCCTCCGAAATGCTTGGGGCCGAAACTGAAGTCCCAATATCAACAACCTCGACCAGCTCAGAGGACAGTGGAGCCAAGGAGTTAGAATTCTTATCCAGCTTAGAGAGTTTTTGAGGCAGTTCCGATACACCGGACAGCACTGGGAATGCCTCTTGGTTGCCTTAATCTTCTCTTTTTTGGAGGAATGAGATTTAGAGGAAGAACTAGCCAAATCTTCCTCGATGGAAGGCTTGAGGAGACCCTTTTCAAAATTAGCTTGTTCTTCTGCTCCTGGAGAACTCTGGAGCTGAAGGAATGGCAAAACAATTAAGTTTCCTGCAAATGAATGGCTCCGAAACAACAAACACAGTTGCTATGGCCATCCGTAATTGACATCTTCTGAGAGCACTTTACACATTTTTTAAAACCCGAAGGTTTATGGTCTTTAGACATAACTGGCCAAGGAGAAAACACACAAGCACAAGGAGGACTAGGTCCTCCAACTCAAACGGGCCTAACCCTGGGAAGAGAGAACTAGGTCCTCTAACTTAAACAGACCTAGGTAGAAAGGATAAGACATAAAAGGTCAGAAACTATCAACTACACTACACACACAAAATTTTAAATATCGAAAAGACCAACTTTTTCAATAGGAATCTACTGCTCAAAACGCTAAGTCGTAAGAACAAAAAGGGTCAGAACTATCAAAAGACCCTGCACACAAGCTGAATAACTGAAATATCTAGCTATCTAATTTCCTAACTCTCTAATAACCATAAACACTGCACACAATATACAGAAAAATTAAGCGCAAATGCGCACGCTAAATAGAAAAGGACTAGCACACAGCATACCAACAGAGAACAAGGGCCAACGGCCATCCAGTTCTCAACAACTAAGTAATTTTAAAGCCAAAAAACACCTCAACAGGTCTGAAAACTACTGCAACACTAGAAAAGTCTATCTGGAACCAAATAATTCTCTAAAGTTAAAGAGTAATATATTAATAATCAAAAAAGTTTTAAAAACTTAGCTACGGCCAAGCAAGAAGCACATCCGAATTTGTAGATGCGGCAAACGAGATCTGGGGATTGTACTGGTGCACGATGTACCTAGCTACGAGCCAACTAGAAGACTTTGAGCTTTGTAATAGGCCGAGTCGGAGCAGAGGATCTGTTCCGAGCCCATATGTAAGAATGAAGGCGAGACAGGACTTCAGAACATCAATGATTTAGTCAACCACTCACACAAATTTAATATCCCATTCAGGAACAGAAAACTCAAGTCAGACAGAAACTAGAGGAAACTTCTAAGGAAAATTAGTTAGCAATACTGAGAAATTTATAGGAGTAGGAGTAGAATTCATTCTGAAAGTATGGAAAACACTTCAAAACCACAGGCAAAGATATTTGATGCAAGACAAAACCCTCTTCACAAAATTAGAGGAAGAGCTCACGTTTAGACAACCAGGAATTCCTGGGCTAAAGACTTGGAAAACACTCAAAGCAGATGAAAAGAAAGCTGTGAAATGTCCTTAGGCCTTGAACATTACAATGTAAACAGGAATCTTCCAGATTCAGTATTGTTAATAATGTCCCCTGTAGAAGCAAGGACAGAAGGGGACTACAAAGCGACTATTCTGAATTGTTTTCACTTGTTTAAATGGACAAGTTAAGAAATGTTCTTTTTTGTGCATAAGAAAGTCTGGAATACTATCCTGTTCTACAAAGGGAAAAGGAATCTCTATGACCTCTTTTCATACCTCTGGTATCTAAAGAAGCTCTGATCTGAAAGTTAAGGAACTCGGCCTGTGAAGAATCAGTGTGTGCATCAGTCTGTAAGAAACACTACAAGTAAGCCCCCTTTCAGCACACAGTGTACCCAGAGTCAGCCAGATGGACTGGCACTTTACTATCCTGCCTCATATTACCACTCTTCACAGGAAGCAAAACCAGATAAGGGAAAAGAAGGCATAAGGGAAGGGACAGAAAAGTGGGAGGAAGGTATGGGCGTCACCCATTTTGAATACATGAGGCTGAAGGCAGATTTGGGATCCATAAATCCATGATACTGCAAAACTGCCTCATAATGACAGCAGCTCTCCTCCTAAAGTCCTCTTCTTCCAAACTGGTACCAACAGGAAGATATATGGCCCAGGTTCCTACTATTATTAAAAAAGAGAACAACATTTCATTATGCCTACTCCGGGTAGAAAACTTTGGAAAGACATATAAAACAAAAAAGCTAAAGAATATTTTTTTCTACACAACATGTGGTTAGCTTACTGCTTACAGTGTAGGGCATTCTATGTTGGTAAAACTGATAGAATGCTAAAGGATAGAATTAGAGAACATCTTTATAACATGTGTATAAGCTCTAAGAATAATGCCCTATTGAAACAAGTACAAAATAACATCATACATTTAAGTTTTTGGTTAAAAGGTGTTTCAACAGAGTATTAGTTTAAGCAGTGCTTTTTTTTGTAAACAAACAGGTGGTGGTATGTATATGTTGCATTTTCGGTCAAACCCCCCACCCCCACACACACACACACACACACACACACACACACACACACACACACACACACACACACACACACACACAGCCATTACAGTATCCCATTATTTGGCTATTTCTCCCCATTTGCCATAAACACTGTTCAAAACTCTGTGTGCATACTGCTTTCTGATTTACTTCTACAAGGACTACAGATATTTAGATTTAATTTAAAAAACTTTTATTTCAAATTGTCCAGCACAAACACTGATAGACGTTTATTAAATAAAGCAATACACTCTCACAATGAAAACAGACTTAGCATTAAAACTTCTGTGACTTTGAAACCCACATTCATTGAAACAGCATTGAAACCCACATTCAAAGAAAATGCATCTGGCCAGTGGCAGACTAATTTTACCTTTAGGCGGTTTTCAAATCATAGACCCCTTGCACATATTTTTAGGACCATGCAAAATTTCTTTGATTCACCTTCCTGATTATATTAAATTATAATATAAAATAATTAAATTATATCCCTTGTATAATACACCAATTGTTAGAGCTAGTTTTAAATTTATAGCCAGTAAGCAAAGAAACAAAACATATGAACCAATAATGCCGAAACTGCCCAATTCATAACATTTCAACCATAACAGGCCACTCAAACTTCTGTCATTACAACCCACTAATATCAGTCAATATGCACAGTCTCTGCAGAAGTAAAAGTCATCTGAATAATTCCACATTAAAGAGATCTGACTGTAACTAATGAAAAGGTTGTTGCTAGCAAAAAAACTTTATAAGTATTTCATCTACAAATTCACTGCCTGCTGCCCTTGAAGAATACATTGCCAATGTTACATTAAAAATGATAAGCTGGTAATATTGCAATAGGGAATGGATGCCAAATAAAACAGGTTCATGGTTACTAGGGATCTTATTCAAAGGAGGACATACCAGGACTGAAGCACCCAACCCTCTTAAAATCCAACACAGTATCAGCAATCCATCTACATGCTGTGGGAATAGAACCCACAGCCTTCTGCATCAAAACAAAAGTATGCTACCTGCAGTGCTACTAAAACTGCTTTAAAACTCTAAACACACAACAGTGATACCATTTGCTAAGCAAAACAGTTGCATATTTTGGGTAGAGGATTCAGGCTCTTGTTTCCTGTAGAAAAGGTGCAGTGCTTGAGCCTAAGCAAATTACTAACCACCTAACCCTAACTAGGGCATTTCACAGTCTCTCTCTCTCACACACACACACACACACACACACACACACACACACACACACACACCTCAACCTTTTAATGCAAGAAAATGCAAGAAATCTGGACAAAGTCTAACAGGAACAGATTATAAATATTTTTCTCATGAACTTAGAAAATTGCTAGAATAATAGGATGTGTGTGTTAGTATGCATTTTTCTAAAGGATATAAAGTCTAAACCTCAAATATCTTATTATTTAGCAACTTCAATCTCTTTTATGAGAAAAAAATAATATGGTGCAAAAATCTGGACATTCTGCAAAAACCTTGCAGTTGAGGAGTATGCTACCTATCACACACACACACACACACACACCTCTCAACCTCTGAGCATAATAAGTCTGGGCAAAGCATGTCTATTTGTTTTGGGTAGCTCAGAGTACAGCTCCAATTTTACTTCTGATTGCACCACTCAACTGTTCAGATTTCTACCTCATTTGTTTGGTCCGTTTCTCCAAACATTTGTGACTTTCTGGCAAATCACTTAGAATTGAAGTCGATAAATAATGCAATAAATTTGAATTTCAGGCTTCACACACTAACAATGTTTGCATTAAAGTGGATTTTCTACACTATTAAGTTTCTAAACTTGTAAATGCAATATTTAAAAATTGCCCCTAATTTCTAGACCTTTGCCCCCCCATTATGTTTGGTTTTGTCCAGAATTCTTGAGATTGAGCGATATGCTAAGTTCTGCTGCTGGTGAAATGATAACACAGGGTAAGTTGACAGCTTACTACCTTTTGTTAGAGAAACATGCATCTCATGTCTATTTGTTTTGGGTAGCTCAGAGTACAGCTCCAATTTTACTTCTGATTGCATCATCATCACGAACATGGGATCAAAATGTTCAACACCGGAAGTATACCCCTCACTGGTGAGATCAGATCATAAACTAATCTCGCTGGAGGTCCTCATCCCGCCCCCACCTGAAACAAAAAAGACCACAGTGAAAAACTTCTCAAAAGCCGACTTCACACTTCTAAAAACTAGTGTGGTCTCCTTTAAGACCCCTGAACCAGTGGTAAACATTACTCGAACCGCTGAATCACTTACAAATGCCTTCTACCAGCACCTACAGGACTGCATGGATCAGGCAATCCCAAACAAAACTAAGACTCTCTGTACCAAAGGCAAGCGTCCAGTCTGGTGGACCCCAGCCATAAACAAGCTCTACAACAAAAGGAGGAAGCTACTACAAGATAGAGCAAAATCCTTGAAAGGTAAGACACCTTTGATCATCATAAGTAAAAAACTAAGAGCTCTCATAAAATGATCCAAGGCAAATTTTGAGAGAAAAATCACCAAGGACTCAAAAGACAATCATAAGGCCTTCTTTAGCTATGTTAGAAACCTAGGAGGAAACTCCCAGATATGCTCAGAATTAGTTCAAAATGATGTGAAAATTACTGAACCGTTACACATTGCCAACATACTGGCTGACAGTTTCAGTGCAAACTTCCAAAAGGAGAGATATCTATACCAGAGGATTGTAGCCCCCCCAAACATCTCCAACGCCCAGGTGAGAACTGCTCTCACTAAGGCAAAAAACACAGCATCCATGGGACCGGATGGTGTCCCCGGCTGTGTGCTTCACGAACTCAACGATGAATTAAACCCACAGGTTAGGACAGCTGTTTAATCTTAGCCTCACCTCAGGATACGTACCCAAGGAGTGGCGCACGGCGACTGTGGTCCCACTTCATAAGGGCGGTGCCTCCACCGACCCTGGAAATTACCGCCCCATTAGCTTGACAAGCCTCATCTGCAAAGTCATGGAGAGGATCATAATGGAACTCATAAATAAAGACATAGGGAACTTGCAGACTTTGGATCCAACCCAGTTTGGCTTTGTCAAAGGCAGATCCTGCCTCTTAAACTTGGTTGACTTTTTCGAGACAGTCACCAAGGCCATTGATGAGGGAAAGGCAGTCCATACAGCCTACCTCGACCTGGCAAAGGCCTTCGACACAATACCCCACTCAGGTATCATCGAAAAGCTCATCAGCTTGAATGTAAACCCATACATCACAAGATGGGTTGCAAACTGGCTAAGTGACAGAACCCACAGGGTCAGAGTTGCTGGAGCCATGTCAGACTCAAAGCCTGTCACAAGTGGTGTCCCACAGGGCTCAGTCCTGGGTCCACTCTTGTTCGGCATCTACTTTTCTGAAGTACAAGCAAACACAGGAGGGTTATGGCTGACAAAGTTTGCAGATGACTGCAAACTGGGCGCCATAGTCGAAAACACATCTGACACAGATATCCTTCAGAAGGGCCTCACAGAAACAGATAACTGGTGCCAGAACCATGGCCTAAAGTTAAACGCCAAGAAATGCATAGTCATACCCTTCGGGAAAAACAAGGTTACCCCTAGCTACCATATAGGTGGCAATCCACTGAGCACAGAAGAAGTCATCAGGGATCTGGGGACCCAGGTTGACAGTAGCCTTTCGTTTGACACTCATGTTGCTAAAGTAGTTAGGAAAACCTTCTATATTGCCCACCTGATCATGAAGGGATTCACATCTAGATCAAGGGAGGTCATCGTCCCCCTGTACTCATCACTCATTAGACCTATGATTGAGTACAATGCCCGTTCGAATGTATCTGACCAGACACCTGCTGCAGCTTGAAAGGCCCCAAAAGTTCCTCACCAAAAGGATAAAGGGTCTCAAAAATGTCTTATGCTGCCCGACTGAAAGAACTCCAGCTCTATTCAGTCTCATACCGCTTGCTCAGGGGTGACCTGTGCCTGACATATAAGGCCATGTCAAACCCAGATTTGATGAATATGCTTCACCTCAAAAAATCTAGATCCCTCAGAACCACAAGGGCGGGAGACTTAAACCTTGACACGGTTATAAATAGAACGTGCTGGAGGGACAGATTCATCACCCAGAGACTCCGTATGCTGTGGAACAAAATCCCGGTACATGTGAGGCAGAGCACCTCGCTGGCCTTGTTCAAGAGGAATCTTGACCAATGGATGGGAGATCGCAGGTATACCTCAGGGATTACCTCAGTGTCACTGCTTGACAGAGGCACAGCAAAATAGGCATAGTTTTTATTCAAACTAAAGGGGTGGCGAAAGCCACATAACTATGGGCTAGGCTTATAAATGCCCTTGGGCAGATAGCCTAGTATGAACCTATGAACCTATGATTATTCTGCACAAAATGCATATTAACTTGCAATTTCTTCACAAATACATTTAATGAATTATTTAATATTTGTTCATGTTAAAATGATATGCAATATAGATGCATAGTTATCCAAACCACAATTACTTATTGTAGTTCAGAGTGTTTCACAACTGCATTCTAATATCAAGCTGTTACAAAGACTGGTTTCTGAATGCAAGAAAGAACACACAGTATGTAAGCTCTGATCTTCCTAGGCTGGGATGGGTAGTTACAAGGAATGTTGGGGAGTTAGACTGTTACTGGTACTGAAATATACAAGGTCAGAAAACAAGACTGATTGTCAAGCCAGGTGGCTTGTGTTTTTCTAAACATAGTCACTAAAAACATGATTGATGAGTGTTCATGTGTAGCACCAAGCGAGAAGCACAAGGGTCTGCAGAAATCCTGTTTGTTAACATCAGTATTCTGCATGCATGATACTGATAAGAAATTAAATAGTGTGTATTTTAGCTGCTTGGTGAGACTGACTTAATGTAGATAGTCTCCCAGCACTGACGTATGTGGATTTAAATTAAAAGAAAATGTTTTGCACATCCTAAAGAGTTATTCTTGACTCGAGACTAAAAGGTAATTAATGTCATTTATGTATATTTAAAAACTGCACATTAACACTTATACTGTTTCTAGTACTTATTAACAATGGCAGGATGGTATCAAACATCTGCGTTGTCTGCTCCTTTTACCATCAAGATTTCCATTATTCAACCTCAAACCCTGTGTGCCTGAAGTTAGAGAAGCAGACACTAAACCACAGTGCACAAAAATCCACATAAACACACGTTTCTTAGCAATTGCACACCATTGCTTCAAAAATGATACAGGAGCTCGACTGTCACATGCAAACGGTATGGGTATATATTTTGGCAATGCAACTTGCCCTCTATCCGCATGACAAAACAGCCAACTATCCAAAGAATGTATATAAAAAAAAATCTTCTTGAAAGGAATTTACGTTTTATCTTCCAGGAAAACATGCAGCAAAATGACAGCACTATAATGTAGGATACAACCTAGTGGGGAGCATCTGACCTTACTATCTTCTGTGTTGCGTACTGGAATGCAGAGTTTCTAAATAAACACAAGACGGACCCCACTTGCACTTCTCAAACACAAACACTAGAATAAAATGAAGAGTTGTTGCCTTTACCCCAGAAATACACAGGAATGAATTACACAGGCAGCCAGCAGGATGTCTGCAGCAAATTACCGCTGACAGATGTTGAGGCTGCAGCAGGGTCTGTACTCAGTTTGGTTAAAACATCCCCCCTTACCAGCAGACTGTAGCCTGCTCTGTTGGTACCATGAAGTACTAAATGGAGCAACACACACAGCAACACTGACTGGTGCTTCTTACCTTACTATGGAGTAGTGCCACACAACACAACACAACTACTTGTGATAGTCTAATGCCAACTTCCTTTTTAAAATACACTCATGCTGTCTGACAGCTTGTGCCTGTTTGCACTTAGAAAAGGTTTAATACGTTGTACTAGTTTTTCCTCAAATTTTTATACCACCCTGGATATACAAATGAAATTAAAATGCCAGTACAACTACTGGGATTTTTATGAACCGATCCTCAACTGTGAAATTAAGTCAGAAAAATATGGTGAAGGACAGAGGGACAGATTAAAAGGCCATTGAGTTGTATGGACATCCATGTCCTCGTCAAACATCAAAACAAAAACATATAACTTACTGAAAAGTTATGTTTAGCATATGAGCTGTGCTTGAATTGATCCAGATATTGAAATGTAATACCAGCGCAAGTAGTTACAGTTTCTGTTTGGGATTAGACCAACCTTAATCCCTTGCTCGGTGCAATGTGGCGAGCTACTTCTGAGTCTGTGTTATTTCAAAGCCTGCCAATAAGTTGGGCCAGTGGAACTTCGCAAAACACCAGGAAAATTTAAATGCATGCAAATATTTTTTGTAACAAGTCACAGGCAGGCAGTATCACCTGCTCTAACTTACGACTGCCAGCTGTCCCCTTCAGGACCCCCAGTCAAACTACAGTTGCAGGCAGCTGCTTTCCGGCGTATAAGGCAGGCAGGGTGGCTTCAGTCAGTAGTATCGGCTTTACCCTTCACTCTTATTACACACTATACTTACGAACAACGCCAAGTCCAAACGTCTTCAATAATTCAAATTCTGCACATGCAGACCAGGAAGATGTAAACGATCGGTCGCCGATGCAAAAAGAAAAGTTTTTTTTTTTAAAGTAGGGCAGTGCCGGTATGCCGTACCGGTGTGTACCAGCCCAAAAAAAGCCCAGAGTTTAAGGGTGTGCACACTTATGCAACCACATTATTGTACGCTTTTTATTTTTATATTTTTTCCCCCTAATATATTTGTTTTTCAATTGAATTGTACAGGTTATAGGTCACACTAAAGGTGGGAAAAGTTTTGAAATTATTTATTGTGATCTTATTTTTTTAGATCACAAAAACCTGGCATTTTAACAGGGGTGTGTAAACTTTTTACATCCACGGTATATGCATTTTTTGCCATCTGTATGTTATGATTTTATACTGGAGGTCTGAATTTACTAATATATGGATAATTGTTTTCATTACTATGTGTCATGTAATTGATGTTGATTAGGACAGTAGGTGTGTGTGTTTTTATATATATATATATATATATATATATATATATATATATATATACACACACACACACACACACACACACACACACACACACACACACACACACACACACACACACACACACATATAGTCTTTTAGACTGGGATGATTTTTGGTCTGATGAAGCAGAGGTGAAAATGATTACCATTTGTATTTTTATTTCACTTTAATAAAGGTCGTATTTTATTGTTCCTTTGAACGTGGTTTATTCCATTGTGGTCGCTAATTTTTGTATTACCGGTCTTTTCTCTCAACAAAATATTAGTTCTCGGGAGCGTAGTTTATTTATTTATTTTAACCTTTACTCCTCCATTTAAATTAAACTAGTGCATCTGCCTCAGCAGGAACAGAAAACACTCCTGATATTTGTAACCAAAAGTACTGAATGCAGAATACATTCACACCTAAAACCAAGCCAGCTACTGGGAAAATCAGTCCAAAGACAGAAGACTTTGTAATGGAGTTAGCAGCATGAAAAGCACATTTGTAAATTCAAGGAACTAGCTCAAAACTTGCTTTTAACATGGCAAAAACATTAACATATCCAACTTCTTCCACAATGCCAGCTCCTCTGCTGGGGCAGCTGCCTTTTGAAGAAATCACTGATACACTTGTCTCAAACAAAAGGCTCAAATTTTAAAAACTACAGAATGCATTTTCTTCAGAAGTATCACATCATTTCAAATGTTTATCAGGGACAGAAACATCAAATACACCCTTCATTAACAGATTCAGCTATAGCAATGTCCACCTATTCAATAATCAGGAGGACTCTATAGCTTTAAAATCAGCCCCCCCAAAAAAATTCAGACATAATATAATATATTCTAGCCCAAAGAAACAATGTATGCCTCTTGTAAAATGACTTCTTGAAGGAAAATGAAGCAAACATATCAGGAAAAGAATTAACTCCATTCTAAATATGACTTGTTACTTTTTCTGATCTGGAAGCATTCACCCATTACTTTTACCAAGACAGCAAAGCAAAACAAAACATGTCCACAACTAGACCACGTCATCTTCATCAGAAATCTCTTCTCAGCTGTATGGCATACTTCCCTCACTGTCCTGAAAGAATATAGGAGACCAAACATGATTTTCTCTTTTATACGAGTAAAGATGTAAAAAATGCCTACATTCATTTCAATCTCTTCTGATACAACTTTATGGTAATCTAACCAAACAGCAATGGTTTTCTGGCTACGAGTTTAAAACACCATCAGATTATAATTCCTGAACAGTAGAGAGCTGCTGCTATTACGGATTGCACCATGATCTTTTTTTAAAGATGCAAATCTAAAAGGCCATCGGTCACTGCAACTTCTGGGACACAAATGATTGTTTTATTGTTTTCATCCAAGTTTCTTATTTTGGGCTGCTGTCACACTGAGAACAATACCAAAACAGTACAAAGCAGTATCAGCTAAAAGGAAAATGAAAGTAAAAATGAAAGTCCACTCAAAACTACTTAATACCACATGACAGTCATGAGTCTGCAATACAGCACACTTTATAAATTTCCTTTGAGAAGATGTCTACAACTTAATGTGGAGATTAGAGGACGGACTACACAGCAGTTATGTAGCACAGACATTCTTATTAAAAGGGAGCTAATAAAATTAAGTGAAAGGCACTAGGACTACCAGTGTAAAGGCCTAAGAACCCTTACAAGCCTAGACAATATAACCCCATTTTACCCAATATACTGAACCTAGGGGCAACAGGATGGTATATATATATATATGTATATATATATATATATATATATATATATATATATATATATATATATATATATATATATATATATATATATATATATATATAAATAAACACAAGCCCCAAGACAAAATGCTAAGCATCCCTCTCAATGGCTCTGAATTTGGCTGAGCACTGTGCTGCGGTAGCATTATGGCCTCACAGTAAGACATTGTCCTGTTCGATTCTCAGCTAGAGCGTCTTCTATGTGGAGACATGTGTGAATGGCCGTACCTTCGTTGAAGGTTGTGCGTCAGGGCTGGAAACTCGGCACGTAAAAATCTACTGCCAATCATTAGCGGACCAGAGTTCCGCTGTGGGGACCCCTAACGGGGAAAAGCCGAAAGACACAACAACAACTCCCAATTTTACTTCCTAAGTCTGCACCAGCTCATACTGTTCTACTATGATGCGAGACAGCTTTGATTTCTTCTCCTTCATTGACTTGACTGAAGAGCCAATGAGAGATTGTTGAGATTGGAGCAGTCAAAACAAATCAAAAGCAGATAAGCATTCTAGCACTGTGCAAACTTAAAAAAAAAAAAATACCACATATTGCTGAAGAAAAGATGTTGCCAACCAAACCAACTGCAGTGCAGATGCAGATCTAGTTAAGTTTATGTAGTGCATTGAAGAATATGAGTGAGTGAGTGTATGGCAGAACACTGCAGAGTTTATAGACCTGCCAGTCAACCGTTTCAGATTTTGAAGAATATTCCCAATTTCGGCTCATAAAAGGTTATTTACTTGGTAGAATCACTGATGATTACAACCAGTCAATAATGCCAGTAATTAAGCATTTCATACTTATTGCTTAGAAAATGCATGTTGATGCAGAAACTGTTGCTATATTAAAAACTTTAAGTGAATTAGAGTAATATTTAAAAAAAAAAAAGTCTTCTTGGTCTGTTTTCTCCATATTACTTGTTGTTTTGGCCAGAATTTCTTATCTCTGAGTGGTACTTGGGTCTGTTCTTCATAAAATGCATGCTCACAAATTTCAGACTTCATATCTCTCAAAAAATGTTTGACAATGAAAACTTGTTATTCTAACAACTTCTACAAATGTATGAGCAATATTTAAAATCTGTCCCTGACTTTCTCTTTCTCTGTGATTCTTGCGCTAAGAATTTCAAACAGTACAGGGATGCACTGTGTGGTTCTGACAGCAACAAGCTGGACTACATTTATAAGCCATTGCTAATGCATCCATGTATTCATCAGATTTCAATCAGACATCTAATATGCACAGTCATACAAGTGGCTGTAATGGCTGTGTATACGTGTGTGGGTGTGCATGGGGACACTCAGAGGGCATACTTCTCAACTCTCCCCAATCACGATTTTATCTCATATTTTTAGTCGCACCCTTATAAAGTCGGTGGTTTCCTAGTGTTGTCTGCAATCACCAAATAAGGACAGACTTGAGTTTTGGACTTCGCTTGTGAATGCAAAATCTGTTATAGTAGCAACTTTTTAAGTAGACAAGAGCAATATTTAAAACTTATCCCCGATTTTGGGTCTTTGCTCCCATTCTTGAGCTAAGTGGATGAAAGGGTGTGGGCCAGTTGCAGTGGGTTGCACTTCAGGATTCCTAATGCAGCAAGATGAAATATATTTCTCGGCCATTATTCATGTATTAATTTATTCATATGATCGCAAGCAAAGCAAACAAAAATGGCCAAGAAGGGCAAGAAAATTTTAGGCTACGTAGCTTTTTTAGACATGCTTAGCGCTTAGGTTAATTTCCAAGCTGAAGTGTCTTCCATAATTTTATTTATCTGTAACAAATGTTTTAGTGAAAGTTCTACAACCATGTTATGGACAAATACAAATATACATTTATACTAATTCTGCAAACTAGTACAAACACCAAGCAAAGGATAGAGGCATGTGTAGCTTTTTACAATACAGTAAGGTTACATTTTTTTCTGGTACAGCTATGGAGTTGGGAATCCACTAGCACCAAAAGGATTCTAATTTTATAGGTTGTACCCGGAAAAAGGAGAAGCTTCCACATTTGAGCACAGTCCACCAGGAGCACAAATTCAAGCGTAAGCAAATTTTGAGTGCTATTATTTTTGCTGAAGTTTGCTATGATTCTGGAAGTTGAGAGGTATGAAAGTGCTAAGAAACACGGGCTGCTCAAAGTACTGAAGCCCTTTTTAGAACATACTCAAACTTTCTTTTTTTTACATTATTAAATGAAATTTAACAGACAGATCAAAACCAATATAACATACATACCAATAAAACATACTCAATCATTTTATTAGGGATTCTCCACAAGTTACTCGAGTAATGCAGAGGAGCACACAATAATAATTTGCTACCAGAGGAACATCAGAGTTTTTTTTACTATTGTTACACGACTTATTTTTCTTTTTATTTAGTGCTTGATGGAATAATTTTACTATTTGAGTCTGTACCACTGTAGGCATCAACTGTGTTTCTGTCACTTTGAGCTTTTCTCCTTGGGTCTCTTGCTGTGCTGAAAAGGGTAAATGCCTAGCCTGACTATCCAAGAAAACAAATGTAAAAACAATACTCCCACTCCCCCCCCCCCCCCCCCCCAAGTCAGAATAGCTGCAGTTTGGACATAAGACCCAAAAAGAACAAACCAATGGAGGAATTCCAGACATTGCTAAGGAGGTAATAGCTTAGTTTCCATTTATAAATGATATAATCCTGCATGTGGAGCACTAGAAAAAGTGCACTTGCATGCAAAAATTACAAAGTAAAGCAACTTCTGACCTGCTTTGTAAAACAAAGACTATTTACAACTCCCAGTTCCCAATCTGACATGTTATCTGACAAGCACTCAAAATACAAATACATTTGTCATATTTCACGTCACAGCAAAAATTAAGTAACTATTCACCTCTAACAATGCAAAGTATTCACTATATTTGTTTACATAGGTATAATTTTTCCCAGTGCCTGTGGACTATCAGACTTAGTCAACTGGTCGATATAGTTCTCATGAGTAAGAACTTCCAGGCAGACATAAAGGCTTTACTGGGTTCTATCTCCTGCTCCTCCTTTACAGCAGCCAGGCATGCAGGGATTCCAGGATGCTATTGCAGTGACTCATAACTGGAATCACACTGATGCCACAGTGTGCAGATGCAAAACTTGATGGGTACATACATCTCATCCCATGCTGTTGCATACTACTACACCTCCTCTGGGTTACAGGAATGCAACAGGTGAGTCTGCCTCCATCCATCAAGATAGGCAAGCTCACTTCAGCTACTCACTCCCAGTCTCTCCAGCTGGCTTCAAAAGTATTCAATGTTAGCAGAGTCTGGTTAGTCTAGGTGACAATCCAGGGCTTTATCCTTTTGCAACAATACGCCAGCAAATAAGTCAGTAAAAGTTAAATACCCTTTAATGTGCAAATATTGCAAACATTAAGGATACTCAGTTGAATGCATGTTTTTGAACAGTATCAGCTCCATTTTCTCTTCGAGACTAATAATTTTCATTTAATCTATACAATGGACAACAGGAACATAAAAAAGCTGAGTGGACCTTTCTTGTGCCATTACTAATGTGTGTATGTAATAAAGATAGATGTAAGTGGGCTTGTATTAGAGATGGGAATGTGTCTGCACATGTGTTGGTGGATAAGGGTTAGAGTAAGAGCTAGGTAAAGAGATGGCTTTTGTTTAATGTATGCTTGTCGGCATGTGCACCTGTGTCTGAGTGTATCTTGTGTAGTGGCAGTGCTGTGGAAAGGGTTTTTCTAAGGTAAGTTGGACCATTAGTGCTACGGGCAGGGTTAGGGTACATTAATAAGGTTGTGCAGGAAGGCTAAGCCCCCCCCACGCCCATATTACTAATGCATGCTAATCCTGTACCTTATCTTATCCATAACACTACCACTATTCAAACAACCCACATCCTACGGTATTGGTATGGTTCAGGCGGGTTGTTTAATTTTAGTGTATGTTTACAGAGTAAATTGATTGCAGAAGTAGATCATTTACATATTTCTTACTATTAATCTTTATTTTGCAAATGTAAAGTATTACTGCATTTACTGTAGTCTGTCGTTACATTTTTGAGGCAACTGCATAGAGTGGAACATCATGGATGTGAAACCGTCCTGTATATTTAGTCTAGTACTATACACTGATGTATTGTAGCTTAATTAGTGAAGAGAGTCTCACAACTGAGCAGGTGAGTGAATGTCCTATTTCAAACACAAAGCATAAGTGGACGTAGTTTATAACTGCATCAGCTTTAACCACTTTAAGTTAACTTTAATATTTTACAATTTTTGTTCCATTCTTCTTTAGTACATCCTGCACGTAGAGGACATAACCACTATCCCGCCAAAGTTGCATCCTCGGCGGTAGAACTGCATTTACAGCAACCGGGCTTCCTTGCAGCATTTTGGGTGACCCTCTACAACTGAGACAAGTTTGTCAAATAAGCACTTTATGTCCAGCTCTTTATACCTTTTATTATATAAATAGCCCTTGTCATACCAGGAAGCTCACTGCAAAATAACCTCTGTACACACCTCTCTCTCTCTCTCTCTCTCTCTCTCTCAATACGAGTCTCCCCTACTCTAACCATTGTGCTTCCCCTTATACTCTGTAATTGTGTGCTATTCTTACTTTTAGTGTTTAGCCCAGTACTTGGCACTGCTCTATTGTCATGTTTTCCCATATTGCCTAGGCTGTTAATATCTCTTCTTACCCCTACATTGTTGCTTATCAGCTATTCTCTTTTTTATTACATTATTTTACAAACTGAGTCACGGACTTGATGCTACAGACCAATAGCCCAATTTCAGCATAAAACAGAAAAAGTGTATGTGAAGTATTTCTGCCTCTTCTTACCTGCACTTTACTAGAAGTTGGAGATATTGTTTTTCTTGTAGCTTAAATGGTTGCTTTACAGCTTTAGAAGTTTATCCCAACTCCATTCACCCTCAGCTATGCTCCAGGCTCAGTTCACTCCCCTACTCTACCCCCATTCCCTCCCACCCCCACTTTCATTAAATTTATTCTCTCCTTGGACCCTCCCATTCATTAATCAGCCAATAAACTCCCTCCAACTTTAGCAGGCAGAAAGGACCCACCCCAATCTTCTATACCTACACACCTCTCTTTTATTATGGCTTCCTCAATCAACACACCCTACCACATACCCTGCATTAATGTCCATTATGACCCATACTACACTTCTATTAATACAAGCTTCCTCCACACACCCTACAATATTCCCCTCACTATCTACCTCTTGCACGCAAACCCTTCATTTAAATCTTAAGGAACTTAGTTACTCAGACATCTCTCCCACTCTACTTGTATCCTGTACCATTACTATAGTCATACAACTACCTCCCACCCCCAAATGTAAATTATGTCCATTACAACTCCAAAAACCCATCTCACAGAGACAGCAAACTCACACTATTATTCACCTTCTCCACTCACTAACACAATATGGAGATATTCATCCAAATCCCATTCCAATCTACCCTCCTACATCCACCAAAAACCAAACAGACCAACAGCTTCACCTAATAACAATAAACACAAGTAGTGTTTGTAATAAAATTACTGAATTTCATGACTGGCTAATGACACAAACCCTAAATATTGTTGCAGTAACTGAAACATGGCTAAATAATTAACAATAATGAAATAATATGGTTTATCTATTTATTTATTTTACATTTGTTGACTGGGTTAGTCCAACTGACCTAAGTAGCCCTTTTTCAGCAGAGGCTCAGGGAGAAAAGCTCCACAATTTTACAATTTTAGTGTTAACAGTGTCAGCGGGTTACAATGTATACATACAACGAAATACATTTTCTCAGAAAAATAACAGCGGAAAAAAAACAAACATACATGAGAGAAATTATATAAAAAACTCACTGATAAAATAGAAGATTAATAAATATATGAATGTGTGTATATATATATATATATATATATATATATATATATATATATATATATATATATATATATATATATATATATATATATATATATATATATATCTTCTTGCGAATAGCACAGGAACACGTTTCAGGAACAAAAACACAAGAGACAGTTATTTGCGCTTTCATCCTTTAATCATACTCAGGACTTCACCAGATTACATATAAAAAATGTTTGCATTAGTTTGTATATAGCTAATTAGAAGGCGGTCTCAGTACTGTACATAGCCAATGATGTCAATATTAATAATAAACAACAAGGCATAATTCAAATGAACCAATGGTTTAAAAATAAAATGTTACAACCGTCATGCTGAGCCTATTATGTCAAAGTAGTATTAGACTCAGCGGTACCATTTTAAAGCACATTTTATATTGAGGCTTTCATTGAGCCCAGGAGGGGCATCAGCATTTAATTTCAGTTGCCATAAGAGTTCTTTCACTTCCAGCAGTGTGTTAGAATCACCAAAACACAACACTATTTTTTTCAAGTACAAGAAATTTAAAGCAAAGGAAATTAGGGCATATTTTACTGTGTTTCGCTAATGCATTTCATACATCTGAATTCCTTATAGCAGCAACATGTTCCTTTATTCTAGGAGATAACTTTCTAGTAGTCTTTCCTACATAAAATGCTGTGCATGTCTGACATATGGCAGTGTACACTACATGTATAGTTTTACAATAAAAAAGGTTTAGTAAATGTAAACTTTAAATATATTTTACATGAATCTTTTTCAGACCACACAATTATGACAGGGGAACATTCCTGGTGTATTTGGAATATTATCAGAAGCTGGTAACAAAAAGGGTCTGTCTCTATTTTCAAAATGAAATCTGAGAGACTTAGTTCTTTTGTATGTGAATGTAGGGCATAATCCTAACTTGTTAGACACATCCTGAATGTTGATCAAAATATTCCAGTTACTATTATAAAATGTCTTTTAAAACTTGTGCATCTCTACTAATAGGAACGGGGAAGCTAATAAATCTATTAATTAAACCATTTGTTTCATTGTTTACAGAATAGTTAGGTACATTTAAAATACTGCTTCCAGAGGGTGGAATAGGGGTGTGTGCAACTTGTAGATCTTGGTTGGTAGAAATAGGGGTGTGTATCGACCTACTCATTTGATTGGTGTTAGCACTAGGGTGAGTGCTATGCGCTGAAAGTGAACCAACAGGCATGTCTGCATGTGTACCCCTAGGAATAAATCCAAATTTAATAACAGGAAGAAATTTAACATATCTCAAAGACAGGACATATAATATAAGGAACGAAGTAATTCCTTAGGATAATTACTGTCTAATAAAAGGTCAATAAAAACATTACATTCAGTGTTAAACGTATCATCGTCGCTAATGATTCTAGATAACCTAATAAACTGTCCTCTAGCAAGGTTTCGCTTCATATAAAAAGGATGCATCGATACAAACATTTTCAATAAACAGTGAAAATAGTTTACAGTGTATGTAGTTACTTCATGAGATATATGACATTAGACATGGAGATAAGAGATGGAGAAGAAGAGTGACACTTTGAAGAGGTTTACGAGCCAAAAAGGTTTGAAGTTTTGGAGATTATATATGAATTAATGGGCTAGATCAGGGAGGATGAGTGCAGAGGCAGGACCAGTGAGTTTGGAGGTACTCTGTATTGGCAGTTTTGAATGGATTTGGATGTTTTGAGGGACCCGATTTCTAGTGGTAATTTGTTCCATGACATGGTAGGATTGCAGCTGTAGAGGTTGTAGCTGATTTTAGTCTTAGGTTTGTATATTTGTAGTAGGTTAAGGTCATAGCTACGTCGAGACCTAGTAGGGGAATACTGACAGATGAGGGGAGATTAGGATTTCAGGTATAGAGTTAATAATTTGTAGTTGAGAGAGCAGAAGCTGGTGAGGTAATTCCAGCCAGTTTAGGTATCTTAGAAAATTATGCGATTTATAAGTTTGGTGAGCAGCAAATCTGGCAACCTTGTTGTAGGTAGACTCTAGTTTAGTTAGTAGTGTGGAGTTAAGATTGGTAAGAATTTGGCAGCTATATAGAAGGCTAGGTAGGAGGTATGCATGAGAGAGGGTTATTTTTGCTTTGTTAGAAACTTTTTTTTTTCCAATAAAGAAGGCAAGTTTTTGGTGTGTCTTTTTGATGCAGTTGTTTACATGTAGATCAAACATGACTTGGTCATCTATTGTTACTCCTAGGGGTGTTATTAAGGAACAGTACAGAAAAAGTAGATTTAAGGTAGGTGAAGTTCTTTGGGAGAAATAGTAAGAGTTTTGTCTTTTTAGGGTTGAGAATTAGCTAGTTGTCAGGATTTAACAGAGTTAAAAGATGCTTGAGTTGCAGATATAAGGTCAGAGGAAGTATCTGTGATGGTGATGATGGTGGAGTCAAGGGAGGACTGTGGACAGGAGGTGTAGAGTAGATTAGTAAATATATTAAATAATAATGGGCCAAGGATAGATCCTTGGGAGACTCCCATTTTGACAGGAAGAGGAGGGGAAGAGAGCCGAGAGCCATTTCACTAATTGTAGACGGTCAGTGAGATAGCTAGAAAACCAGGTAGTAGTAGAGGCAGAGAAGTTTAGGTTAGCCAGTTTCTTCAGCAGAAGAGAATGAGAGACCATATCAAAGGCTTTTGAAAGGTCAAGGAATAGGCAGGAGACCAACTTATTATTGTCTGTGGCTACAGAAATAGTATTAATGAAGGATATAAGGGCAGCTGTAGCGCTATGTTTAGGTTGAAAGCCATGCTGTTTAGGAGTGAGCAAGTTTTCCTGTAGGAAGTATTTCACAATTTGCGTGTTTATGCATTTAACCAGTATTTTTGAGAGTGGTGAGAGGATCGCAATGAGTCTAAAGTTTGTAATGTCAGTGGAGTTACCTCCTTTGTGAAGGGGTATCGTGTAGAATTCTCTCCAGATAGATGGAACCTTAGATTTTGAGAAAGAGTGATTTATTAGGATTGATACAGGGAGGGCAAGGGATTCAGCAGCAATTTGTAGGAAATAGGGAGGCAGGTTGTCAGCAGAAGCAGAGCAGGGTTTAAGTTGAGAGCAAAGATTTTATATAGTTAGTGGGTACAACTGTAAAAAAGAAAGTGGTAGAGGAGTTGAGAGAAGGAGAAGATTTGTAAACGTGAGTTGTGTTGGTAGTAGAGGGGAAGGAATTAATCAACTTGGATATGGATTCAATGAAATAGGAATTGAATGAGGTAGCAGTTTTCTTCTGGTGAGTTGTTTGGGCAGGAGTTGGGAGAGGAAGGGTTACCAGGGTGCAGGATATGGTTTATAGAGTTCCAAAATTTCTTGGGATCTGTTTTTTGGGCAGTTGGGTAGGTGCGTGAAGGGGCATGCCTTCTTTGAAGGTTGGGCATCGGGCTGGCAACTTGGCACCGTAAAAATCCACTGCCAATCATTAGCGGACGGGAGTTCTGCTGTGCAACAACTAACCGGGAAAAGCCAAAAGACTTTTTTTTGGGGGGGGGGTTAAAGTAGAAGTTCTTTTTGTCTTTGTGGATGTGTTTTTTGCCTAATTTCTTAGTTCTTTATATTTTTGCAACTGGGAAGGGAGCTTAGTTTTTACCCACCTTTTCCATGCCCAGTCTCTAGTTTTCATTAAGGTGGCATTAGTAAGCCAAGGGGATATATTACATTTGATGTGAACAGTGAGGGGTGGACCAAGAGAGTTAAGAATGTTAAGGAAATTGAGTTGAAAGAGTGGACAGCTTCATCAAGGGGGAGATAGATTAGATGTGATTACATGTGTCCAGTTTATCCTGGAGAGGAGGGCATTAAAAGTCTCAGGACAGAAGGTGGATAGTTTGCGACAGGTTATGTATCTGTGAGGCCTAGTGAAAAGAGGAGTGAATTTTCATAGGGGAGTGATCACTTACGGAGTCAGGTAGGATCTCAGGGTTATGGTACTTGTGGGGTCCAGCTGATGAAACAGCTGGGGGTATGTGATCCGTTTGTATGGGTGGGGGTTGAGAGAAGTTGTACAAAGCCATGCAAGTTGATGCATGAAGTAGTGTTAGGGGACTGAAGAGTTAGCCAGTTAACATTTACATCCCCAAGAAGAATAGTTTCATTGCGGATGCTTTGAGAAAGGTAAGAGAGAATGTTTTCTAGAAGGGTAGTGTTATCTCCAGGGAAAGAGAATGTTTTCTAGAAGGGTAGTGTTATCTCCAGGGAAAGAGAGAATGTTTTCTAGAAGAGTAGTGTTATCTCCAAGGAAAGAGAGAATGTTTTCTAGAAGGGTAATGTGATCTCCAGTGAGAATGCAAATAGCTACGACTGTGATAGTGGTGTAATTGTTAAGTTTAAAGTCAGCGGTCAGGAGTTCAGCAGGTCAGGAGGAGGGAGAGGATTGGTTTAGACTTCAATAGTAAGATGGTTTGAATATACAATGGTCACTTCATCCCCTCTTTTCTTGGGTCTATCTAGTCTAAGAAGATTATATCCAGGGGGGAGGATATTGCTGTCACAGTTTTTTGGCTTCAACCAGGTTTCAGTCAGGGTGACTATATCAGGGGTGTGGTTAGCCATCCAGGCATGGAATTCACAAATTTTGTTCAGGATGTTTCTAAGATTCATGGAGTAAAAAGATACTTGTGTTTTTGGAGGAGCAGTGTAGGGTTGGTTAGGGGAGTTAGCTTTATTGACTGGGGGGGGGGGGTTGGGTGAACATGATAGTAGTAGGAGACGGAGAGGAAATGTTTGTATAGTAGGTGCTTCATTTTAATTTTCTAAAGAGGTGGCAGGGAAAAGGGGTATTTTGATTCTAAGGAGGATAGTATTTAGAGGAAAGATAGATGTACAGATAGGGAAACATTGCAGAGGAAGTGTGAAGACACTGTCATTAGTATTTGCAGGATGAAAGTAAGTTGTAATTAAGTGAGAGTTATATGAGGTAAGAGTGTATAGGAGGAAAAAGGGAGACAAGAGAAGAAAGGCTTGGATTGAAAGAGATCAGTTACGGAGGGTCAATAGCTAAGAGGGTGGTAAAAGTTGGGCCTAGAAGAAAGGTTGTAGGAAAGTTAGGGATAGGTTACCAGTAGGGGGAGTCAGTACACAGAAAGGAGAAATAAGTGTTTGGTGTCAAGGGTTTGCAAAAGGAGAAGAGGGAGGTGTGGCAAAAAAACAAAACAAAACAGGAAGGGGTGGGAAGCGGAAGAGGGGAATGTGCAATGGAGAGGAGTATAAAGGAAATTATATGAGGGG
This sequence comes from Protopterus annectens, assembly GCF_019279795.1. Taxonomy (NCBI): domain Eukaryota; kingdom Metazoa; phylum Chordata; order Ceratodontiformes; family Protopteridae; genus Protopterus; species Protopterus annectens. The sequence goes on along the minus strand of NC_056732.1, from coordinate 451,983,648 downwards.
TGGGTGGGAATGGGGTTGGGTAGAGGAGCGGAGTAAGCCTGTGCGTAGCGAGGGCAAATGGAGTTGGTTGGGCCAGGAAACGGCAGTCACCACAAAACAAAAAACAAACACTCAGCAGGTCAGGAGGGAAACAGTAAGGAGCACACAGAGTCAGCAGGTAAATAGAAGAGGTGGGGAGGTGTAGACAGAGGGAAAAATATTTTAGTGAGGTATACACGAGTATAGCTAAGAGGCGGCACGAGGGTAGGGACTAACTTACTGATGGCAGAGAAAGACAAAGAGGCAATGTTTTTAAACAGGTGAGTGTTGGGGGGGCCCTCAGTGGTATGCAGGTTATCTTGTACAGTAGACAACGTAAGACTAATTTGTGGTATGAGCTTAGAACATACTTTTATTTCAAAATGGCTAT
>NC_056732.1:451975739-451978239 GCF_019279795.1 Protopterus annectens | reverse complement strand
GCCTGCATGTGTCACCCCTGGGATTCCGGATACTGGCTAAGGTTCTTGCTGCCCCTATAGTGCCTTTTTTAGGCAAGGTTCAAATGACAAATTCACCACCATAACAGGAACAGGCAAGCAAAAACTGAGGGTGATGTTACTCAATGCTAGAAGTCAATCTCAAAATGCACTCACTCGAGGCACTCCTTAAAACAGAGATCATCAATATCTGTGCAGTGACTGAGACCTGGTTCAAGGCTCGAGAGAGCACCTCTGCACTACCAGGCTAACCCTCATACCACACTTTTCGGCCATGTAACCTGGACCGGAAAACCAAAGGCGGAGGTGTGTCCATATTCATTAAGGATATCCATACCTCCAGGCGAGTTGCTCAGCATAATGCAGCCGAGGTTATCCAAGTGCAACTAACTCTGGGCAAAACTACAATTCAAATTGTACCTTGCTACAGATCCCCCCCACCATGCCCCAGGATTCCCACTCCTCTTTTCTTGATGTACTGGAAAATATTAGGGTTTAACCAAACACCTTAATAATGGGCGATTTCAACTACCCCACCATTAACTGGGAAAACTACATGTGTACCAACTCCTTCACTCAACGCTTTCTGGAATTCATAAACTCCAATGCCCTGGATCAACTTATCCACACTCCCACCAGGGGCAACAATATCCTAGATCTAGTTATTACCAACATGAGTGACTGGTGTTCCACACCTGAAGTCAATGCCTCATTGGTCCGATCCGACCATAAGCCAATTACCCTAGATATCCACATCCTGCCCCCACCCCCCATTAAGGAAACCATGGTAAAAAATTTCTCCAAAGCCAATGTCATGCTTCTTAAGACAGAAGTGGTGAACTTCATGACACCCATGCAGATGGACAATACAGTTATGACTACGGTATCCTATACAAGTGCACTTTATAAGCATGCTATCCCAAACAGAACCAAGATGCTATCCTCCAAAAAAAGGAAGCCAATCTGATGGTCACCTGCCATAAACAAACTGTACAAGAGAAGGAAGAAACTGTTGCAAAAGAGAGCAAAATCCCATGAGTGGAGGAGCTCCCTGGTCAGCCTCAGTAAGAAGCTACGATCCCTGATAAAATCCTCCAAAGCTAATTACAAAAACAAAATCGGCACTGATTCTAAAGACAACCACAAAGCATTCTATAGCTATGTCAAGAATCTCAATGGCAACACTCAAATCTGCTCTGAGTTACAGCACAATGGCACTAAATATACAGACCCAACTGCCAACTGATATTGCCAACATCCTGGCAGATATGTTCAGTGCTAACTTTACCCCCCTCTCACCCCCTAAAGAGCCCATCTCTATACCAGAAGAATGCAATGTTCCTGTAATCACAGCTGCACAGGTAAAAACCACACTCTCCAAAGCCAAGAACACAGCATCCATGGGACCAGACAACATCCCAGGCTGTGTTCTATACAAACTACATAATGAACTGGTACCCCACCTAAGTACCATGTTCAATCATAGCCTCACACCTCAGGCTTTGTGCCCGCTGAATGGCGCACAGCGATTGTTATCCCACTCCACAAGGGGGAGCCACCACGGACCCTGGGAACTACCGCCCAATTAGCCTGACGAGCCTGGTCTGCAACGCCATGGAACGTATCATCATGGATCTTATAAACAAAGACATTGGTAATCTCCAAACTCTGGACCCCACCCAGTTCGAGGTTGTAAAAGGCAGATCATGTCTCCTAAACCTGATGGACATCTTTGAAGCAATCACCAAAGCTATAAATGAGGGTAAGGTGATTCACAAAGCCTACCTAGATCTTGCCAAGGCTTTCGACACTATCCCTCACTCTGGAATTATAGATAAACTCACTAAACTAAGTATAAATCCCTATGTCCCAAGATGGGCTGCCAACTGGCTCATTGACAGAACCCACACTGTGAAAGTAGCAGACACCAAATCCGACTTCAGACCAGTGACTCTCCCATTTGGTATCTACTTCTCTGAAGTACATGCTAACACAGAAGGTCTTTGGCTAACGAAGTTCACAGATGACTGCAAACTAGGAGCCATAATCAAACTTCTAATGATGTGGACATCCTACAAAAGAGCCTCACCGAGACAGATGCCTGGTGTCAAAGCCATGGCCTCAAGCTCAGTGCCAAAAAGTGCACTGTCATCCCCTTTGGTGAAAACTTTGTACCCATGAACTACAACATAGGCGGTAGTATACTTAACACCGAAAGGGAGATAAGAGACCTTGGGACACAGGTGGACAGTAGTCTTTCCTTTGATAATCACATCGCCAAAGTAGTCAGGAAATCCTTCTACATGGCACACCTCATCACAAAAGGTTTCTCATCCAGAAAAAAAAAAAAAAAAAGAGAGAGGTCATTGTTCCCCTATACTCATCATTCATTAGACCCATTATAGAGTACAATGCACAATTTGGTATGTATCTCACAAGACATCCAATACTGGAAAGGATGCAGAAATAACTCACAAAGAGG